>NC_073393.1:41405739-41705739 GCF_028641065.1 Leucoraja erinaceus
CAGTTTGTGAACCAACAATTGTCTTTCAATTCAGTAATTATCAAAACAATTGTTCTGGAGAGAAGGGATTAGTGACGTTTCAGGTCGAGAGCCTTCTTCAGAGTCAGTCTGAAAAAGGGTCTTGATCCAGAATTCACCCATTCCTTCAGTCTGAAGAAGGATCTCAACCCGAAACATCACCCATTCCTTCTCTCCAGAGATGCTGCTTGATCCACTGAGTTACTCCAGCGTATTCTGCCTATCTTTGTTGTAAACCAGCATCTGCATTTTCTTTCCACACGGAATATTTGTTTTATAGGTTTGCGTTCCAACCTTACAATTCAGCCTGAAAAACTGTTATTAATCAGTATTGGTCATCACCAACTGATCCTGCTTTGCTTTTCAGCAAGTTCAAATTTCATTCAGAAAATTAAAATAATTAAAATTAATTATTCTTGGCAGAGTACAGACTTTTATTATGATCAGCTGGACGTTCAAACAGCAAAACTATAAAGAGTGCCACCTCCTGTTTCAAAATCACCAATGCCTCTTCATGCCTGTGTCCGATCTTTTTCGAAGGTATTGTGTCATATCATTTCAGTTACAATGTAAAGGTTAGAACACAGTTCCTCAAATGGTGATGAAACAATGAAGGGAAGGATCAAAACTCTTGTTCCTATAATGCCTCGCTTGAAGTGTGCAAACCCTTTACATCTGAAGAGTTACTCGTAACCGAAGATAGACACAAAAAGGAATAGGTGACATTTCGGGTTGACACCCTTCTTCAGACTGAGAGTCAGGGGAAAGGGAAACGAGAGAGATAGACAGTGATATAGCGAGATATACAAATGTCTCTTGTGGAAAATGTGGCTGCACATTGCACACAGAGGGTAATGAATGATAAATGTGATTTTTCTTTTATCAGTAATGTTGATTGAGGAATATATATATTGACAAGGGGATGAGGATGAACTTACCATCTTTGGAGTAGTGGAGATAGGATCTTGTATGACTACTTGAGATAGTCTAGTTAACATCTTATTTGAAAGATTGCTTCTCTGACAGGCAAAGGCTTCCTCTAAAATGTAAAGCGAAAAATATATTATAGTGATCGACTGTATAATATCTTTATAGGGTCTATGACTATAATATTTTTTTCGGTTTACATTTTATAGTCATAGACTCTATAAATATATTATAGTCTATGACTATGATATCTTTTTTATGTCTGTATAATAAAGCAAACAATATATTAATTTTTACATATTATAAGAAATCTTAACCAATGTCCAGGACAATGCTCAATGTTACAGATTGGATGTATAACCATATAACCATATATAACCATATAACAATTACAGCACGGAAACAGGCCATTTCGGCCCTACAAGTCCATGCCGAACAACTTTTTTTTTCCCCCTTAGTTCCACCTGCCTGCACTCATACCATAACCCTCCATTCCCTTCTCATCCATATGCCTATCCACTTTATTTTTAAATGATACCAATGAACCTGCCTCCACCACTTCCACTGGGAGCTCATTCCACACCGCCACCACTCTCTGCGTAAAGAAGTTCCCCCTCATATTACCCCTAAACTTCTGTCCCTTAATTCTGAAGTCATGTCCTCTTGTTTGAATCTTCCCTATTCTTTGATCATGGGCTTCAAATAACAAGCTAAAGTGTTTCAAGAAAAAAAGAAACTTTTCAGCTATTGTTAAACTGGGGAGGTTGTGGGATTCCGTGTTAGCTGTTAAATTTAGCTTTAGCAAGTCCCTGGTAGTGGACCAGATGTCCATCCTTGCGATGAACAGTTGTAGAAATGAGAACCTTAAAGGCCATGTCCAGCATCTTCTGTTTTTATTTTTACTCCGTAAATAGGGGAGAAACATATGCGAATGAAAGTGTCAGGAAGCTCATGCATGCTCCCGTGGAGGTGATCAATACAGATGTCACCAAATCTGCATTTGGCTTCAAACACAAAATGCTGGAGGAACTAAACGTGTCAGTGGAGTGAGTGGACAGGCGATATTTTGGATCGCACCCTTCTTTAGTCTGAAGAAGGGTCCCAACCCAAAATGTTGCACTCTGGCCATTCCCGCTTTCCCCTCTCTCCCAACGGGCAACAGGTACAGAAGTGTGAAAACGCACACCTCCAAATTCAGAGACAGTTTCTTCCCAGCTCTTATCAAGCAACTGAATCATCTTAGCACAACCAGAGAGCAGTGCTGAACTGCTATCTACCTCTTTGGTGACCCTCGGACGCTCCTTGTTCGGATCTTGCTGGCTTTGCATTGTAAAGGTTTACCCGTCTTTATCTACACACAGTGAATGGCTCTATTGTAATCACGCTTGTCTTTCTGTTGACTGGTTAACACGCAACAAAAGCTTTTCACTGTACCTCGGTACACGTGACAATAAACTAAACAACAACAAAAACTAAACTGAAATGTCATCTGTCCATTCTCTGCACATGTTGCTCTCGATGGATGTATTGAAGAGAGAGTTAGATATATAGCTCCTAGGACTAACGGAATCAAGGTATATGGGGCGAAAGCAGGAACTGCGTACTGATTTTGGATGAAGGGCCAAATGGCCTATTCCTGCACCTATTGTCTATATTTTTATGTTTCTATGTTGCCTGATCCACTGAGTTCCTCCAGCACTGTGTTTTTGTTCAGGATTCCAGCATCTGCAGTTCTTTGTGTCTGTGTTTGGTTTCTCTAGCGGAGAGAAGAGAGCACATGGTGAGCGCAGGATGCAGCACACTCAATTTTTAAACTAACAGTTGACTATTGTGCAAATATATGTGGAATGTACAGATTTAAATGGGACACTCTTTAAATTCATTTCTCTTCATTTGAGAACTTCCACCTCTTTTTCCTTGGAAATTTCATCTATTAAAAGTGTGATTTCTTACCTTGCGTAAAGTTTAACATGAACATTTATGACTCTAACATTTCCTTTCAGGTCCATAAGTAATTGTGGCAACATACAAGGTATGTTACAATAGTTACCTTCAAAGATACATCCAAAAAATTCGCCCGACAAGTTAATCGCTGGAGTGATTTTAAAATCAGCTTCTGAAGCCGTCAATGCCGACAACGGGGCCGGATTTCATGTAGGTGACAGGTAAAAGAAAGTCGTTTATTTTTATGTATAAATGTGTTTCTTAAGATGTATTTAATTCACATTTTAAGTTGCGAAACGGTGATTTAGTCCCCGAACGAACCGGCAGTGTATTTGCTGCCGATATGGGGAATTAAATCACTGCAACCTCAACGTTCCAAATGGTCCCATTCCAGAAAACCCCACTTGCAAGCTGATTTAAATGGCCATTAATTTACAGGTATTAAACATTAAATTCCTTCCATTTGGCCTATAAACCCACGACAATGAGATTTAAAAATTATGTTATATTCTGAATTCTTGTGTGAATGTTATTTCGACACTTAGGCTATTTAAAAATGTTAATCTATTCTTAAGAAATGGATAGATGTTTAGATCTAGTAATTGAATTTTGTAATTAGCTGGAATTAGGTAACTAACAAACTAACTATATGCTTTAATTTCAAGTCATCTAACAGATTGTTTCATATTTGTTTCAGAATGCTTCAATCTATAATAACTGAAAATTTCTTTCAGTTCTCTTAAATTTTAACAAAGTTATGGGCTTTTAAATGTTCTCGATCACAGCTTTTGTGTTAAGTCAATGAAAAAGCAATAGGGAACAAGGTGCTAATTTCTGAGTATGAAGTTGGCCATACCTTTTTTAATACTGAAGATAAGAAAGTGAATTTGGTGTCAAATTAAACTTCTGATGGGATAAATTAGACTTGATTTTTTAAATCTCAAAATTTTGTAACATTGCTAAACATAGTGAATTATAGGGTATTAAAAAGGAAATTCTATGACACCTCCATAGTATTGTTTAAATTAAACACGAGCAGTCTCACAAATGAGCCAGAACAGTTTAATTTAAGTAAGAGGAAAGTTGCATTTAAAACCCTGCTTGATGTCTATCATTTCTACAAAAAGAAAACGGTGGCAAACATTTTGTTTAAATCTGTTTCTTTATCCTCTACTCTGCCATCACTATTGTGAACATGTTTAAGAAGGAACTGCAGATGCTGGAAAATTGAAGGTAGACAAAAATTCTGGAGGAACTCAGTGGGTGAGGCAGCATCTATGGAGCGAAGGAAATAGGAAACGTTTCGGGGTTTATTGGCCCAAAAACGTTGTCTATTCCTTTGCTCCATAGATGCCGCCTCACCCGCTGAGTTTCTCCAGCATTTTTGTCTACTATTGTGAACATTCTCCCTTTATTCCCCTCAGTATCAAGCACTCGAAAGTTTAATTTCATCAACATTGCTGAACACTAACCTCAGAAGAGTACCCTCTGCTGGAGCAATGCAATATTGCCATTCATGAATTTCCATGTTAGGCAGAGAACTTTTTGCAACTTAAAAGAAATCTCCTGCAATGATTTTTAATTTGTTTTGAAGGAAGGAAGAGTTTAAAGATGGGGATATTTGTGGGTTTTTTTGGTCATTGTGGGTTGGTAACAACTTGTAGCAGCTAATTAGTTTGACTTCTAAAAATGTGACTTCTAAGCTGCGATTTGCTTGATTTCTAAAATTCTCTGGAAATAAATTTCAAAACAACTTTCTGATAAGTGAACAAATTGACACTAAATATGGGGAAAATAGGAGGGGTGGGGGAGGAGGAGGAGATAGATTTTGTTAATTCCTAATTGTCTTTTAAAATATTCAGAGCAAAAGGATTTGAGTATAGGAGCAGGGAGGTTTTACTGCAGTTGTACAGGGTCTTGGTGAGACCACACCTGGAGTATTGTGTACAGTTTGGTCTCCTAATCTGAGGAAAGACATTCTTGCCATTGAGGGAGTACAGAGAAGGTTCACCAGACTGTTTCCTGGGATGGCAGGACTTTCATATGAAGAAAGACTGGATAGACTCGGCTTGTACTCGCTAGAATTTAGAAGATTGAGGGGGGATCTTATAGAAACTTACAAAATTCTTAAGGAGTTGGACAGGCTAGATGCAGGAAGATTGTTCCCGATGTTGGGGAAGTCCAGAACAAGGGGTCACAGTTTAAGGATAAGGGGGAAGTCTTTTAGGACCGAGATGAGAAAAACATTTTTCACACAGAGAGTGGTGAATCTGTGGAATTCTCTGCCACAGAAGGTAGTTGAGGCCAATTCATTGGTTATATTTAAGAGGGAGTTAGATGTGGCCCTTGTGGCTAAAGGGATTGGATTGGATTGGATTGGATTCAATTTATTGTCATTATCTCATAAGAGACAATGAAATGGATTTTCCTTACGGTCAAGTAACATTAAAATAAATAATAAATAAAACATATTAATAAAAAGCACAAAAACAGAAGTCCACGACACAACATAACCCCACAGTGGCACCTGAGTTGAGGAAGGTACCATAGTCCAGCCAGTCTCCTCGCCGATCTTCCCAGATATTCACCCGTGGTTGGGGCCTCCAGAGCACCCGCAGTCGCCGCCACAGGCGGCCTGATGCTCAGGCCCTCATGCTGGGATGATGGACTGCTCTCACCCCAACCATGGACTGTTTACCCTCCTACCATCCGGGAGGCGCTACAGGTCTCTCCGTTGCCGAACCAGCAGGTCGAGGAACAGCTTCTTTCCGGCGGCTGTCACTCTACTAAACAACGTACCTCGGTGACTGCCAATCACCCCCCCCCGGACACTTATTATTTATTCTTTATTCAAATCGTTTGCTATGTCGCTCTTCAAGGGAGATGCTAAATGCATTTCGTTGTCTCTGTACTGTACACTGACAATGACAATTAAATTGAATCTGAATCTGAACACCGACGCGGAACCGCAACGCTGAACTCCGACGGAGAACATCCTCAGCGGCCCGGATCTCCAGATCAGCTACCTCCCACCAGAGTCCGCGCATCCTGTCCAGGGAGCGACTGAAGGACGGTATCCCCCTTGCCGTACCCTCTTCCCCCACATAACGACATTAAAATACCCCACAAAAAACGCTCTTCAAACATAACAAAAAAACAAAAAGATACCGGACTGAAGGCGGAGGCAGCTAGCAACAGCACCACCGGATGTCCTCATCAGGGGGTATAGAGAGAAGGCAGGTACAGGATACTGAGTCGGATGAAGCCATGATCATATTGAATGGCAGTGCAGGCTCGAAGGGCCGAATGGCCTACTCCTGCACCTATTTTCTATGTTTCTATGTTTCTAAAGGCTGATAGGTCAATAGCTACTGCAGCAACTTTCCTATTGGAAATTATTTAAATATCAGACTCCTAAGATTTTAATCATTGTTAGGGGTTTTTAAATGCTTTTATAAACTGCCTCTTTTCTTTCTTTGGAACTCATTTTTATTTTCCTCTAATTTTTACTAATTCAGTTGCCTTGAATTAATATTTATTGTGTCGGTTCCTCTGCTTAATAATAAATCTTTCATCCGAGCGGTTTGAGCGGCTGTTGTCTGACCTTTTAAAGATTCAAGTCCCACTGCAAACGGCACTGTCAGAAAATGGTCCAACGCCAATCCCAATGCAAATGTTCACACAAATCCAGTGGCTGTGGATTGAATGCCGTGCCTTGTAGTCACTTAAGGGCCTGTCCCACTTGGGCGTCATTTAGGCGTTATTTATGCGACAGGCCGGTAGTGACTGACGTGCGCCAGTCGGGCGAAAATCGTCTAGCAGTACGACAGGTGCTGTTGAGGGCCCTGCTCCTTTTGGGAGCCATTTGCGATGTCGTTCATACTTAGTCCGATCTCCGTGGCAAGGATTTTCCCAGTAATTTTTTTTCAAAACTACGCGTGCTTTATACCCGGGTGGTCATGTGGTGCGGCGCTCAAATGAGGCGCGCCGACGGCATACGGGCGGCGCATGGTTACGGACGTTGACGCACGGTGACGGATAATAAATTAGCATAGGCAATGTTCGTGCGTCATTGTGCGTAACTACGCGTCATCACGTGATACACGTACACTGTTAGTACGTCAGCGTGCTCCATCAGTACGTCAGCGTGCGCAAGGGATACGTCACGCAGGTGGCGCGCGAGGAATTTGAGCATCTCAAAATTCTGGGGCGCTGTGCGTTACCGCGCGTCACTGCATACGCCACCACGCCTCACCACGCGCCATGCGCGTGTCACGACGTGCCAACCAATTTTTAGGATGTCGCGTAAATGACGCGCAAATGACACCCAAGTGGGACAGGCCCTTTACTGACTGCTCAATGCAGAGTGAAGGAGTGCCTACTTTGAAGAGGTTCTCCTCTCGCCAATGAGAGCTGCAACGCCCTCTCTTGCTGCTCCCCCTCTGTGAATCCGCCTCACTGTTCTCCTGATTCAATGTTACTGATTGTATGCCTCGTTGTCACTTTCCCCTCAGCTAACAATGTTCCAGTCTACATTTCCTTGAACATTGTCTGCTTTGATCTCTTGTTTTCACACCTTACCCTTCCACTAACCTCTAGTCTCCCTCTCCCCGACTCTCAAGAAGGTCTGAAGAAGGGTCTCGACATGAAACATCACCCGTCCCTTCTCTCTAGAGATGCTGCCTGTTCCGCTGAGTTACTCCAGCACTTTGTGTCTATCGTCAGAGTTTTTGTGCATTTAGTATGACTGGCAAAATAGTTACAGCAAAATTATAGATTTTTCGTATTTGATCATTGTTCAGATCAATATTAAATCTACATTATGATCTAAATTACATTTTCATGTTAAAATGTTGTTAATCCTGCATTATGAATTTAAAAATAATTCTGAAAATACTGCACTAATACTGGATGTAGCCACATTTGTCAAAGGATTCATTTGATTTCAAAGTGACGCCTCTAACTGTGCACCTGTATATTTATGTACATTATTCATTTTTGCTCAGAGGATTGCAGAATGTTTTCTCTTGCTGTAATAGCTTTATAGAGTTCAAACCTTCAAATGCGATTGAGTGCTTAATATAGAAAGATTGAATTGTGTCACAAAATACAAAGTGCTGGAATAACTCAACGGGTCAAGCTGCATCTCTGCACAGAATGGATCGGGTGACGTTTTAGGTCAGGAACCTTCGCGTTGATGGAGTGAGGGGAGAAAACGGTGGCACGGTGGCGCAGCGGTAGAGTTGCTGCCTTGCAATGTCAGAGATCCGGGTTCGATCCTGACTACGGGTGCTGTTTGTACAGAGTTTGTGCGTTCACCCCGTGACTGCGTGGGTTTTTCCGAGATCTTCGGTTTCCTCCCTCACTCCAAACAAGTATAGGTTTGTCGGTTAATTGGCTGTGTGTATGTGTAAATTGTCCCTGGTGTTTGTAGGGCAGCATTAATGTGCAGGGGTTGCTGGTTGGTGCGGACTCAGTGGGCCGAAGGGCCTGTTTCCATGCTGTATCTCTAAACTAAACTAAACTAAAGGAAATGTGGGGAGAGGGCAAAGCTTGGCAAGTGAATGGTAAATTCAGCTGGAGGGGGGGTTGAGTGGTAGATGGGTGAAGTAAGTGGAAACGGTTGGAGGATGCAATGACAATAAAATAAATTTATTATTATTATTATTATTATTATTATTATTATTATTATTATTATTAAAAGGAGGTTGGAGGAAATCGGAGATCTCGGTGAGAACCCACGCAGGTCACGGGGAGAACGTGCAAACTCCATGCAGACAGCACCTTTAGTCAGGATCGAACCCGGGTCTCTGGTGCTGTAGGGCAGTAACTCTATTGCTGTGACACTGTGCTGCCCTGTGCTGTATAAAATGCTCATTTGGGATCAAAAGGAAATTAGTATTTTTCACCATCACGGATAATTAGATATTTAATTCTTGTGGAAACTCTGTAGGTTTGACAAATTGTCTAAGGGCCGGTGTGTAAAATACTTTGTGTTAAGAGTAGGTGTACAGCTAATGACTAGAACTTTCATTGATCTATGCTTGCGTTGCTTGCCAGTCCAGTGATAAGAGATGGCTTTCCAAAGATAAGTCGCAGAATGGTCAATGCCATAACTAGCCGATCAAAAAGTCTGAAGAAGGGTCTCAACCTGAAACGTCACCAATTCCTTTTCTCCAGAGATGCTGTCTGATCTGCTGAGTCACTCCAGCTTTTTGTGTCTATCTTCGATTTTAACCAGCTGTTCCTTCCTTCACAGAACAAAACCATGTTTGAAAGCAGCAGAAAATGAGTAGCCATTTGGCGTAAATCCGAAAAGGTGATGCTGAGGGTAAAGTTGGTGATAAAGAAACACCCAATTATTCATTGGTGCCAAAGAACCAAAGCAAGAACTAGTCCTTTCCCCCCAACACACATCTAACAACGGCCTGTTTCCCTTATCATCATTACTTTTTTACATATCTTTCAATCATTTCTTCTATATCTCTCTACATGACTGTTTATATCTCTCGTTTCCCTTTCCCCTGACTCTCAGTCTGAAAAAGGGTCTCAACCTGAGTTACTCCTGGATTTCGTGTCCATCTTCAGTTGAAACCAGTATCTGCAATTCCTTCCTATGCAACAACTAATACATCTTTGTCCATTTTTAACATTAACTGACGTAGCATCATGATGGAATATAACAAACAAACTTGTCTTTTATTCTCTAAGCAAAACATTTTGGAATAAAACGTTAACATGTTGGAAATACTGTGTACAGGGTAGTGGTAGCTCAGGAGAAAGAACGCGTGTTTGTGCTTTGAGAGATGATCATCACAAATGGCTTATATAGGAACAAACTGTAGAGGCCGGTTTAAACCGAAAATAGGCATAAATGGCTGGAGTAACTCAGCGGGGCAGGCAGCTTCTCTGGAGAGAAGGGATGGGAGGTGTTTCGGGTCGAGACCCTTCTTCAGACCAGCCTCTATTTTGTTTCTATCACAATGGGTTGAGCTGGTTCAAGAAGTTTATATCATCTTCATTATCATCTTCTCGGGATAACATAGATAATTTTGGCACGTGGAGTAAAAAAAGTGTTGGCAAGCAATACTCAGATGATAAACAATTATTTTTGAAAAATGTAGAAACATCTGCATATATATCCTTGCTGTAAAATACAATATTGATACACTTTCCGACACTGAACATATAGGGTGGGACATGTGAGGAATGAAAAAATATATCAAATTACTAAACGACCAAACCCAACTGCTGGAGACTGACATACAGTAAGTGGGCAGCACAGTAGCACAGCGGTAGAGCTACTGCCTTACAGCACCGACGCCAGAGACCTGGGTTCGATCCTGACTACGGGTGCTGTCTGTACGGAGTTTGTACGTTCGCCCCGTGGGTTTTCTCTGAGACCTTCGGTTTCCTCCCACACACCAAAGACGTACAGGTTTGTAGGTTAATTGGCTTGGTATAAATGTTAAATTGTCCCTAGTTTGTGTAGGATAGTGTTAGTGTGCGGGGATCGCTGGTAGGTGCTGACTCGGTGGGCCGAAGGGCCTGTTTCTGCGCTGTATCTATAAACTAACCTAAATATGTAAATTGGGCTCACTTTAAGATTTATTGGGCTCAGAAAATGCTAAGAAATGCTATGAAAAGAGAAAGGGTTTATTTTAAAAAGCATTAGAGGTTACATTAATCTATACCAGGGAATTCCCCAGAGCTTAATTGTTTAATTGTTAAACTTTGTGAATAAATTTACAAGGACAAACATCATGGTTAGGTACGAGCGACTGGGACGTTGTAGCCATGAGTGAAACCTGGTTAAGGGAGGGGCAGGACTGGCAGCTCAATGTTCAGGGGTACAGGAGCTTCAGGAGAGACAGGGGTGAGGGGAAAAGAGGAGGGGGGTTACATTGTTGGGTAAGGAGGATGTCACAGCTGTGGTCAGAGGTGACATTATGGATGGTTTGTCTAGTGAGGCTCTATGGGTGGAGCTGAGGAACAAGAAAGGGATGATCGCCTTGTTGGGGATGTACTACAGACCCCCCAAATAGTCAACAGGAATTAGAAGAACAAATATGCCAGGAGATTGCAGACAGCTGCTGGTCAAATAAGGTTGTTGTAGTAGGGGATTTTAACTTTCCCAATATAAATCATAGTGTGAAGAGTTTAGATGCGGTGCAAATCCTCAAAATTGTTCAGGAGATTTTTCTTAAGCAGTGTGTGGAGGCCCCCACACTTGAGGGCAACACAGGATCTAGTATTGTGAAATTGGGAAGTGCAAGTTAATGAAGTGTTTGTGGGGGAGCTGGCTCGCTATTCCTTCGACAGCAAGAGGATGGGGTGGGGGGGATGATCTTATAGAGGCATACAAAATCATGAGAGGAATAGATCGCACAGAGTCTCTTGCCCAGAGTAGGGGAATCGAGGACCAGAGGACTTGGGTTCAATGTGAAGGGGAAAAGATTTAATAGGAATCCGAGGGGGTCACTTTTTCACACAAAAGGTGGTGGGTGTATAGAACAAACTACCAGAGGAGGTAGTTGAGGCTGGGACATGGATAGGACAGGTTTGGAGGGATATGGACCAACCACAGGCAGGTAGGACTAGTGTAGCTGGGATATGTTGGCCGGTGTGGGCCAGTTGGGCTGAAGGGTCTGTTTACTCGCTGCATCTACCCAATCTATTCCTCTCACGTCACAAGGCTTATCTATTTATTTTACTTTTCTCTTACATCGGTTGGAAGCTGCATACTAAATCTCGTTGCACTGACGTGCAATGACAATAAAATACATTATTATTATTATTATTATTATTATTATTATTATTATTATTATTATTATTATTATTATTATTATTCTCATGATTTTATACACTGCTATAATATCACCCCTAATCCTCCTGTGCTCCAAGGAATGGAGTCCCAGCCTACTTAACCTCTCCCTATAGCTCAGACCCTCTAGTCCTGGCAACATCCTCATAAATCTTCTCTGCAGCCTTTCCAAATTGATTCCACGATGACTGACACTTCATTCTGAGGCTTTGGCCGGAGCCCAAAATTTGGGACTGGAATTTTCAATGACATTCTCTCATTCTTCTAGTTATTGACAGAGTTGCTGCAACCTGAGCATTCTCCTCAACAAGAGGTTTTATTTCACTCTTTAAAACAAGTATAATAGTAAGATTAAACGAGAACTTACCAGTTTGAAGTTTGATCTGTATTTTATGAGGAGTTACGATGAGGGATTACGTGAAGAAGCCCGCTCAGGGCGCAGGTGCGGCATGCTTCCAAGCAGCGGTGTGGAATCACAGACAGACACGTATTTGAAGTAACATAGTAAAGAACAAAGAGACATCAATTTATCGGTTTGATCCATGTAATGAGGGTGGGAGCGGAGGGCACGTAATCCCTCATCGTAACTCCTCATAAAATACAGATCAAACTTCAAACTGGTAAGTTCTCGTTTAATCTTACTATTTTACTTCGGAGTCACGTGAGTGACTTCGTGAAGATTTCAAAGCTCTGTGATTTCAAACCGTGTAACAGTTTTACTCACTCACTACCGAAAGCTCTTGAGGAAGGAAGTGTTATTGTAATCAACCAATGAATCTGTTTTGAAAACAAAACGGTATTTATTAACAATAACAAAAGAAAATAGCTCCCCCGGGCTTTAAATTAAATATTTGCAGTTTCTAAAATGCTGACTGCAAATACGTCAGGTTCCACCAACGGCTTATCATAAAATGTTCGGAATGTGGCTTCCCGTGACCATCCTGCTTTGTTGAGGATTAAGTCCACAGGCACATCCATTCTGGCTGCCGATGATGTGGATGCTGCCCTGGTGGAATGAGATTTAAATATATTAATGTTAATTCCAGCAGCTTCCAAAACCTGTTTCAACCACCTTGAAATGGTTTGACTTGTTACCCTGCCATGTGGTTTCCTGTGGCTGACCCATAAGGCTCTCTCACTTCCTCTGATATTATGGGTTGTGTCTATGTAGATATTTATGTGGGTCACCACACACAATCGTGGCTCTAGTGGGTATGCCCGGAATGCCACTAGCGTGTTGGATGTTCCTGGCCTGGACTGTTTTATCAGACCTTGAATAGAGAATGTGATCTGATCCGATGTTGAGTCCATGTTGTCCAGTCGCAGTTTATGTAAGGACTGGACCCTCTGTGCAGATACTAGCGCCATGAGCATGAGCGTTTTTAAAGTCAACTGCTCTAAACTGAGAGATCTAGCTGGTGGTCTGTCCCGAAGGTATGTGAGTACAATACTGACATCCCAGATTTTTGTATATCTAGGGGTGGGGGGCTTGCTGTTAAATATGCCCCTCATCAGTTTGACCACCAGCGGATGGGATCCCATGGCCTGATGTCCTGCAGGTTTGAGGTAATTTGAAAGAGCACTACGTGCCGTGTTGATGGCACTGTAGCTCAAATCTTCACGATGATGTAAATCTGCCAGGAATTCCAGAACATCCGCTACTGTGGCTGTTTTATAAGCAGTCCCCGTCTTCTGGCAGTACGTTTCCCATTTCCTGATGCAGGTTAGGTACTGCCTCTTTGTGGATATTCGTAGGGATGCTGACATGGTGGCGATGGTTTGTTCCGATAACCCCAGATCCAGATAAGGTCGGTCTAAAATCTGCAACCCAGGAGATTCATATCTTTGTGGCATGGGTGGCTGATGCCTGATACTGGGTGAGTCAGTAACCCTGGATGACTGGGGAACACCATAGGTGCTTCCACCACCATGTCATGGAGAATTGGGAACCATGGCTGTGTAGGCCAGTCGGGCACGACCAAAACTCCAGACGCTGAATCCGTCTGGATTTTTCGAAGTACCCGACTAATGAGGCAGAAGGGGGGAAAGGCATAAAAAAACAAACTTTCCCCAATCCAGCGTAAAAGCGTCTACCGCTGCTGCCTCCGGATCTGGTTCCCACGCGACATAGATAGGTAGTTGGTGATTCAGTCTTGATGCAAATAAATCGATATCTGGCTTCCCATATTGCTTTACAATTTTAGCGAATGTTTTAGGATTTAACATCCATTCGATGTTGTCATTGAATTTCCGTGACCTGGTGTCCGCCACTATGTTTAGCTTACCTGGTAGATAGGTAGCTGAAAGCCAAATATGTCTTTCGACACACCATTGCCAAATCGTATTGACCAATTTGTCGCATGATAAAGATTTTATGCCGCCCATATGGTTAATATAAGCCACCACCGTTGTATTATCTATTTCTAATCTAACATGCAAGTGATGCATATTAGACGCATATGCTTTTAAACCATAAAAGGCGCCCAACATTTCCAAAGAGTTAA
Source organism: Leucoraja erinaceus (assembly GCF_028641065.1). NCBI lineage: Eukaryota > Metazoa > Chordata > Chondrichthyes > Rajiformes > Rajidae > Leucoraja > Leucoraja erinaceus. Next base: position 41,419,957 of record NC_073393.1, read on the forward strand.
TGCCCAGTGTAGATAGTAATGAGGATTCTGAGTTAGTCCCTCTACCACCTGTGCTGGATATGGAGTTAGTTGCTCCCCAGCCTTGAGCACTAGCATCGGTTTGGAGTACTAACGTAGCATTAGTAATAACAACAGGACTATAACTGTGCCAAATATATTGTATCCACCACTGTAGCTCTGCTATTGCTTCAGGGGGTATAGTCATGACCCGATCATAATGACCTTTGTGCCGTTTTAGTGCTGTTATCTTAGCTCTTTGCAAATTTTGATAGTGCAAAGGTCCAAATTGGATAGCTGGAAATGCTGCTACCATTTTGCCAATTACTGCTGCCACTTGTCGAATAGTTGGCCTTTCCTTTATCTTTAAGTTTTTACATGATTGTATCAATGCAATCATCTTTTCCCTTGGCAGGGTAATAGTCATTTGGACTGAGTTAATTGTGAACCCCAGATAGTCCATAATTGTGGAAGGATTTAACTTGGATTTATCTGGATGTAAGACAAAGCCTAGAGTCTCTAGGAGCTGTTTTGTAGCTGATACTGCTGCTACAGCCAATTCCATAGTTTTCCCAACTATGAGGATGTCGTCCAAATATGCCATGACTATATGGTTTTGTTTCCTTAACGTTGCCATGGCTGGCTTCAATATTTTAGCGAATAGTCTTGGAGCTGAAGTAAGCCCATTAGGCAGTGCTTTATACTGCCATTACTCCCCCATCCAGATAAATTTAAGATATCTGCTATAATCTTTATGTATCGGTACTAGATAGTAAGCATCTTTGAGATCGATGCTGGCCATATAGTATCCTTTGAAAATCAGTTGTCTAGCAGTCACAAATGTTTCCATTTTGAAATGTATATACTTAACAAATACATTCAAGGATGTCAAGTCAATGATGATGCGACATCCACCATCCTTTTTACATTTAGTAAATATGTTGGAAACAAATTCCAAGGGCTCATGAGTAGTTTTTTCTATGACCCCTTTGTTTATAAGCCTCACCAGTTCAGCTTGTCCCTCCTGTTGTTGCTTGTTGGAGAGTACAAATGCCCTCTCGGGCATGTGTTGAACTGGCGGTATATTAGAAATAAAGTCTATTTTATAACCTCGAATACTATTAAGTATATATTTATCATCTGTGATCCTCCCCCATGCTTCTTTAAATAAGTGTAACCTTCCCCCTGTTAGTAATTCACCCTTATTCACAATATGCGGGTAGGAACCAGATCCACCTACCTCCATGGTTATTGGCGGGGTTGAGATTTTTTCTTTTTGAGTGTTCTCTGTCGACGAGCTGGCGATGTTGGGGGGAGGCGCATTTTCCAGGGGGTCCGCTGCAGGCCCTGACCTAAAAAAGGTTTCTGGGGATAGTGCGGCCCCAAGCTTTGACCAGTCGCATATGCTGGATGCCGACTGGTAGATGCAGCGGTGTGCTGCCGCCTGGGTGTTATGAAGAGCTTCGGTATAGGTGCTGGCGGAGGTGCCCTCATGAGGCTAAAGGTTTTAGAAGCCTCCTCCATCTCTTTGAGTTGCTTGTTTAAGTCTTTCCCAAAAAGAAATGAGTCGGTCTCCACTGTAGGAGCTTTGCACAATCCTGCAAATTTAGGATTGAGGGCCGGCCTGATGTTATCTCTTCTCAGGTTGTTCAGCTCGTATTGTGTCGTGCACATGAGCGCCAGGACATCTTGTTGGTGAGCTGTCATTTCTGTGGTCTCGACTCCCCGTGCGTATGCTGTTATAGCCGCCGTCAGGAGGCGAAGGACGCGCTGGAGTTTGACCTCCTGAGTGCGAATAGGTCCCCCCACGTTACCCCATATTTGAGGGTTGAGGCTCTTGACCTTGAGGGCCTCACAGTTATCCGGGGCGATGTGCTCGTCCAGCACTTGGGCGAGCACCTTCTCCTGCAGTGGTTTGTTGGAGAGATGATTTATACTTGCAGCCATTCTAGGCTGCAGTGGTGCTCCAACCCGTGGGGTAGCAACGAATCGGGTTACGACCCCTAGCAGCTCTTCCTGCACACCCTGCTCTTTTTCGGTTCCTTCCGCCTGCCCCATATTCAGACCAGCCTGCCCCTGGTCACCGATGCTGACCTCCCATTCCTGGTCCGAGGTCGCAAAGGGAGGTGCCGGACTCAGCACCATGGAGGGGGCGCCTGTCCTGTCTGACCGAGAGCGCTGCTGCTCCCGGTAGACCATCCCCTCCAATAGCTGCTGGATGCAGCTTAAGCGGCTGTCTCTCCCCTGCTTGGGGGTGGACACGTCCTCCTCCGACGAGTCGGAATCGACCGGCCGGTTTGTCTTCCGGGTGGCTTTCCCAGCCCGCCGTGTAGGCTCTGGCGTGACTGGGCCCGGCTCGGTCTGAGGAATTTCAAACCGCTGTTCCAGCGGTAGTGCCGCTGGCTGCTGCCCCGCTGGAATTGACTCCTCTGGTGGAGTTAAAGCTCGGGCAGCTCTACTGGCGAGTTTTTTACGTTGGGACATGTTTCTTCCAAACAACACCAACTCCAACTCGCTCCGTTCCCAACGCACCGTTCACTTACCTGATAGTGCGCTTTTAAAGTGCAGCTGGAGAGCCTGACTCCAGCTGCCGCCACTGTTGCACTTGCTGGCGTAATGCCGCACCTGCGCCCTGAGCGGGCTTCTTCACGAAGTCACTCACGTGACTCCGAAGTAAAATTCCTCGTTAGAGCACCAAACGTTCTGCAGTATTTCCAATCATTTCTATTTCATTTCAATTTGTTTGCCAAAAATAAATACTGTTTCTTACAGTTGCATTTATTCATTTATTATCACTTAACCCGACTTTTCAAAAAAAATCTTTTAGGGAATAATGTTGCAACTTTTTGTTGAAATGTATCCAGTTTCAGTCCAAATGTACATTATTAGATGTTATAAAACTTATTATAAGCTGACTGCATATAATGTAAGTGTTCAGTAACATTAAGAAAATATCACATCAAGTGTCTGTTGGGTCGAGGTGATGTATATTGATCTGGAGGATAATTATACCACGTCTGTAAACAGTTATGTACAGCTCGCACGATTGCATTTATTACATTAGGTAAGTGGGAAATGTTTTAACCACTTATTAACATGCACCACCAAAGAAAATGCCTGTTTAACGGCAGTAGAGCTGCTGCCTTAAGGGCCTGTCCCACTGCGGCGACCTAATCTGCGAGTTTGCCCTCGACTCATACTCGCAGCATGGTCGACACGAGGTCCTAGGAGGTCTTTGTAACTCGCCTTCATGCTCGAGAGTGGTCCTGCGTACTCGAGGCCTCAGTTTGGTCGAGGCGTTTTTTTTTTAGCATGCTGAAAATTGTCCGCGAGTAAAAAAAGGTCGCCATGGATAAAAAATCCACTATTTTTTCACTTGTAGGTTTAGTCGAAGTAGGTCGTAGTTGGTCGACATGTTATTCGTAGGTAATCAAAGGCAATCTAACGTAATCAAGGATAGTCGAAGGTAATCAGTCTTCACTCACCACTATTCGGTGTCCAATTTTCCCGAAGCTAGTTGAAGTTAGTCTTCAACATTGTCGAAGGAAGTTCTCTACATAGTCGAGGCAGGTCGTAGGAGGTGGTCTACTTCGGCGATACAACACGACCATCACACTTTTTCATACTCTCCTAAACTCTTCTACACTCGCAAATTAGGTTCCCGCAGTGGGACAGCCCCTTTACAGCACCTGAGACCTGGGTTCGATCCCGACTACGGGTGCTTGTCCGTACGGAATTTGTACGTTCTCCCCGTGACTTGCGTGGGTTTTCGCTGAGATCTTCGGTTTCCTCCCACACTTCAAAGCAAAGATCCTATAGCGGAGCAAGATAGGCCACTCCTGCGAAATGCAATGGGCTGAGGTGTAGTACGCTACGGAGGGGATCCTGGGCATTTTCCCCCGCCCATTTTAGTAACCGGAACCTACCCGACCCGACCTGACTCGCAGTGTAATCAACGTTGCGGGGGAACAGATTGTGTGCGTGATATAGGGTTAGATTCATAATTCTGTTAGTTCATAATTCTGTTAATTCTTGTCAAGAATACAATTTGACTCTGGTAATTGTTCATGTTTTTTCATGTTTTTTAAATCATTTCTTATTAAATGGCTCACAAGCTGTGTTTGAGTTGATTTTGTAGTAACCGGAATCTACCCGCCCCGACCCGACCTGACTCCCAGGGTAATCAACGTTGCGGGGGAACAGTTTTTGTGTGTGATATAGGGTTAGATTCATAATTCTGTTAGTTCATAATTCTGTTAATTCTTGTTAAAGAATAAAATGTTTATAAACACACATACATGAATGTGATATAGATGTATATAATCATATAACACACACAATTATATTTCTTCTGATTTTTATATCCAATGATGAACTTTATTTCAGACTAGACAAGGGACATTAAATAAGAAACATTATAAACCTCCCCGCAACTTCACACACACTAGGCCCTACCCCACCCCTCAACTCCCTCCCCCACCCCCGGCACTCCCTCGCCTCCCCCCACACTACAATGTCTCCCCCCTCCTATGCTGTTGTCCCTTAACCCACCAGCCCTACCCAACCCTCCTGCGCCACCAGTACCCCACTTGCACTACTCCCCTCCTCTCCCCCCACTGCCCCGGGCCGCGCACCGCCTCCCCCCGCCTAGGCCTCAGGCCTCCCCGCTACCCCGGGTTGCGCACCCCCCTCTCCCCTCCTAGGCCTCAGGCCTCCCCGCTGCCCCGGGCCGCGCACCCCCCTCTCCCCGCCCGTCAAAGATCAAAGCGAAGATACGGGGGCGGAGGCGGAAGCAAAGATCCAATCTTTGGCCGGAAGCGAGATGGCGGAACAAGATGGCGGAACAAGATGGCAGAGGCTGGTTGCTAAAATGGGTCCTATAATCACCCATGAATCTGCCCATGACTGTACTACGTGTTTTGCGTAGGAGTAGGCCATCTTGCTCCGCTATAGGATCTTTGCTTCAAAGACGCACAGGTTCGTAGGTTAATTGGCTTGGTATAAATGTATAATTGTAAATTGTCCCTCTTGTGTGTAGGGTAGTGTTAATGTGCAGTGATCGCTGGTCGATGCGGACACGGTGGGCCAAAGGGCCTGTTTCTCCGCTGTATCTCTAACACTAAAACTAAAAAATTAATGTTGAGACCATCTCCTATAATCAATTAATTGGATTCTAATGAAAATGCTGATTGATTTATTTTTTTATCTTTATAGTAAAAGTAGATACTATTCTAACCTGGAATCTTGGGTGAAATATGAATAGTTTACTGATTAACACCACTGAACTGCAAGATTGAACCTGTATATTTGTGCTTATGGTCCGTTAATGGGGACTTGCTCTATGAGGACAAGTAATTCAATGAAATGCAACACTGGTCAATTTTTGAGAGCTGGAGCCAAACATTAAATACTTGAAAAGAACATGAAATGTGAGTGGAAATACAAATTTTGTTTTATGAAACACCTCAGCATTTAGTTTAGTTTAGTTTTGACATACAGCATGGAAACACGCCCTTCGGCCCACCAAGTACACCATCCCCGCAAACTAATAGCATCTTCCCGCACTTATGACAATTTACATTTACACCTACAAACCTGTATGTCTTTGGAGTGTGCGAGGAAACCGAAGATCTCGACGAAAACCCACGCAGGTCATGGGGAGAACATACAAACTGCGCACAGTCAAGATAGTAGACAAGTTAAAATATTATCAGCATGAGCACTAATCACAATGGGACATCCAGGTCCAATATTCTATGCAGCAATAATCCCATTAAAATTGACTCCATTTTGACACTTCATGATTCAAATTGATACCATTGCACTTGGAAAAATCAGCAAAGTGGAATCCGTGTAGGAAGGAACTGCAGATGCTGGATAACACCAAAGATCGACACTAAATGCTGGTGTAACTCAGCGGATCAGGCAGCATCTCTGGATAGAAGGAATGGGTGATGTTTCGGGTCTGAAGAAAGGTCCCGTCCTGAAACAGCACCCTCTCAATGTGGGATCCAACATCTGGCTATGCATCGCTACTGAACTTGAATAAACTAGTAGGAAAGAACTGCAGATGCTGGTTTAACTCGAAGGTAGACACAAAATGCTGCAGTCTGAAGAAGGGTCTTGACCCGAAACGTCACCCATTCCTTCTCTCCAGAGATGCTGCCTGTCCCGCTGAGTTACTCCGGCATTTTGTGTCTATCTTTGGTATAAACTAGTACTCCATGCCATTGGGTGTTATTGGGCACAACTCGGTGCTTGTATCTGTTAGTTTATTGAATGCTTGGAAAAACCAGTATCAACTTTACAAGTCCTTATTAAAGATGCAGTAGTTTAGCACTTTTCTGACAAATGTCTATCATTTAGTGCTCAGGTGGTTTTCACTACATAATCTAATATCGACAGGGCCGAATGGAATCCTCCTGCACGTATTTTCTATGTTTTCTAAATAGTTGGAAATAACCATATAACCATATAACCATATAACAATTACAGCACAGAAACAGGCCATCTCGGCCCTACAAGTCCGTGCCGAACAATTATTTTCCCTTAGTCCCATCTACCTGCACTCAGACCATAACCCTCCATTCCTTTCCCATCCATATACCTATCCAATTTATTTTTAAATGATAAAATCGAACCTGCCTCCACCACTTCCACTGGAAGCTCATTCCACACAGCTACCACTCTCTGAATAAAGAAGTTCCCCCTCATGTTACCCTTAAACTTCTGTCCCTTAATTCTGAAGTCATGTCCTCTTGTTTGAATCTTCCCTACTCTCAATGGGAAAAGCTTATCCACGTCAACTCTGTCTATCCCTCTCATCATTTTAAAAACCTCTATCAAGTCCCCCCTTAACCTTCTGCGCTCCAAAGAATAAAGACCTAACTTGTTCAACCTTTCTCTGTAACTTAGTTGCTGAAACCCAGGCAACATGCTAGTAAATCTCCTCTGTACTCTCTCTATTTTGTTGACATCCTTCCTATAATTGGGCGACCAAAATTGTACACCATACTCCAGAATTGGCCTCACCAATGCCTTGTACAATTTTAACATTGTACTTAATGCTCTGATTTATAAAGGCCAGCACACCAAAAGCTTTCTTTACCACCCTATCTACATGAGATTCCACCTTCAGGGAACTATGCACAGTTATTCCTAGATCCCTCTGTTCAACTGCATTCCTCAATAAATGTGAAACATTTATATCCATTATTTTCCATGATTAGACCTCATTATTTTGTCATCTTTATCACTCCCACTTTCTGGAACATGCTGGTGTTGAGATTTGACCAACTAGCCTTTAAACGACACCCATTTGTCAGATGTGGACTTACCCAATAACTATTGCATTTTAATTTATGCAATTACTCTACTTTGATATTGAACAACAATCTTGCATCATTCTGCTGTTTTCCACATTGTATTTATCTCTACTGTGTGCGTGTTTAATCTGTAAGTTCCACGTGAACAGGGGATTTATTTGCACCTCGCTGTATGTGGCAATAAAGTAAACTGAATCTCCATAGGATTTTGGTCAATATACGATAGTAGTTTTAGTTTGATACCAGCATCGACTTCTCCCAGCGTCCTCATCAATAAATGTATCATAACTCCTATATATTGGTGTGACCAAACGCAGGCTCAGCGATCGTTTTGCAGAACACCTCCGCTCGGTCAGCCCAGGCCTACACAATCTCCCGGTTGCTCAACACTTGAACTCCCCTCCCATTCCCAAACTGACCTTTCTGTCCTGGGCCTCCTCCACTGTCAAAGTGAGGCCCAGCGTAAATTGGAGCAACAGCACCTCATATTTTGCTTGGGCAGCTTACACCCCAGTGATGTGAGTTTTAATTTCTCTAACTTCTAGTAACCCTTGCTTTCCCTCTCTCTCCATCCCACCCCTATCCTAGTTCCCCGACTAGTTTCACTGTCCTTCTAATGAATGTTACTGATTGTTTGCCTCATTGTCACCTTCCCCTCAGCTAACAATGAACCATTCTACATTTCCTTATCATCGTCTGCTTTGATTTGTCATTTTCACAGCTGGTCAGGATGGAACCCGGGTCTCTGGCGCTGTAAAGGGCCTGCCCCACTTAGGCTATTTTTAGGCGACTGCTGGCAACTGTAAGAGTCATAGCAGGTCGCCAATAAAATGGCGACTGGATCCCCCTTTGACATAAAATTTGATAAAGAACGATTACTTTAACAACAAAAAAAAACAAAGTCGGCACCAGAAACAAGTTGCGTTAACCTGGCGACAACTACGACAGCACCAACGTCAGGAGAAGTCAAGCTACGCTCATTGGCGTCAAACCCACTATCACCGAAACATTTTCAACATGATGACAATCCAGCGGCGAGCAGAAAGATGCTACGACTATTTGGGCGACTGAGGAGACTACTCACGATCGTCCAGGCGACACCCCGGCGACCATGTGGTGACAGCCTAGTTGTCTGTAGTCGCCTAAAAAATAGCCCAAAGGGGCTGGTCCACTGCGGCGACCTAATTGGCGAGTTTAGGAAGGTTTGAAAAAGTGTCATGTTGAAGACCTCCTTCAACCTCCTTCAACTATGTTGAAGACTAGCTTCGACTACCTTAGACTACCCTCAATTACCTACGAATAACATGCTGATCTACTACAACCTCCTTCGACTAAACCTACGATTAAACAAAGTATCGATTTTTTCCATGGCAACCTTTTTTTACTCGTGGACATTTTACCGCATGTTGATAAATACGCCGCGACCTAGCTGAGGCCTCGAGTATGCGGGGACCACTCTCGAGCATGAAGGAGAGTTACAAAGACTTCTTAGGACCTCGTGTCGACCATGCTGCGAGTATGAGTCGAAGGCAAATTTGCCAGAACTCGCGGATTAGGTCGCCGCAGTGGGACAGGACCTTAAGTGGGACAGGGTCTTAAGCCCGTAGCTCTACTGTGGTGGCAACAAATATTGCAAAGCAAGCTTGAAGGGCCTGTCCCACGAGCATGCGACTGCATGCGGCAAGCGCGACCAAACCGGAAGCGGGGGCTGCGTGGAGTCCGAGTGATTCCGTGCGAGTTGACGTGAAGTTCGAGCGAAGTCCGCGGGAATGTCGCGCTAGGCGTACACCGTCGAGACGCTGTGCACGCCCGCCGATGCGGTGCGTACGACCTCAATGCGGCTGCGGGCCGGCAGGCGTTGCCGCGCGGAATTTTTGGACAGTGTCAGTTTTTCGGAGTTCCGCGCGATGTCGGGACCAGCTCCGCTCAACTCCATAAGTCTCCATAAGTACGGCTCAAGCGACCACGTTAGGTCGCGATTGCCGCATGCAGTCGCATGCTCGTGGGACAGGCCCTTAATACTGTTATGGCCGGTTCTCACGGTGCGACCTGACGCAAGATGTCACCAGAGTGAAGTGGTCGTGGTCCAGCACGAGTTCAGCACGATATAACGGGGGGTAGATAAAGAGTTCCCACGGTACTCGGCAATTCTGTCATTTGTGCGAGTGACTTGTCCATCTCCCGATCTTTCCCGTTAATCGTGAATGAACATCGTGGACTGTAGTGTAGTTAATCACGTGGCACAAATGATGTCACTTTTTTTCACACACTACATAAATATCCTTCGTTCGTGGATAACATTAAATTGTACTCCTGTACATAAACTAATATATTGTTATAGATACTCACATGAGCACCCGGGATACTCCGCAGCCTTCGTCTCCAGCAGGTTGCGCTTTCTCTCCCTATTTCTATAATCCTCTCTGGATTTGTCATAGAGAATCTCATTGCATTGGTACCACTCCACCAGTTCCCCCTCTTGTTCCCTGTTGAAGTTATATGGCCTTACCTTCTGCCATCTTCCCTTTATGTTATCGTCTGCTGAGGCTATTGGGGAGGCAACAGCTACTGGGGAGGCAATCTCAAATCCACCTTGATCACCCTCTCCCTGCTCCAAGGAGCCCACAGGCAGTGGTATCTCTGGCATCTCCTCTTGCCTCTCCACCTGTCTCTCTTGCTGAGTCTCCTCCTCATTTACCTGCATGGCTAAAAACTTTCTGACTTTCTTTGACCCCTTTCTTTGCGCTTTTCTGAGAGGCATCTCTGCAAGTCTTACTGTGAAAAAGATTCTCAAACAATGACAATTAGGTGGGACGTCCTCGATGGACACATGGTCCATTGGCGATATTGAGACCACCTTTTTTACTCACCTTATGTCCCCTCTGTCAAGCTTCCGGGTTTACCGTTCGCAGGAGTTCCCACGGTAACCGCAAGAGTCATTGCGGACATCGCACGGATATCGCACTGGCATCTGCGTTCATACAATGTTGTAACGCTTACCAAAAAGTGCTCAAGTCACTCTTGGAGAAATTCAAAAATGATTGAATTTTCTCCCGACCGTACAAAGTTACACGACTACCTGCCGTTAGCGCCACGGAGGTCCTCGGTGGTCCACGAATGCCGTACTGTTATCGCAGGAGGTTCCCACGATGTTAAACTCTTGTTAAGTCTTGCGTCAGGTCGCACCGTGAGAAAGCCCTTTTAGGTTGCAAATACAATGTTGCTCCTTTCTTCTCATTCAAACTTGCCAGGACCTTATTTGTGAATTTCAGGTGGTTCCTTTCTCCTGTAGCTTGGCATGAAGAAATCTCTGATTTCCCGACACATGTTGATGGGAAGTGTATAATTGGAATAATCAGCCTCTCAGAAAATCCGTTGGTAGATAGTTCAAAGTTTCCGTCGTGCCGCTGAGTAGCGTGGTGGCAACAAGCTCCCAGCGCAAAACATTTCTGCCTCAAAATTCCCTTGCGTATTGTAAGCCGTTTGTGGATGCGATTCTATCAGAAACCTGATTTGGAGCACATTTGCTTCCACCAAGATGCAGGACAGAACACCACAGGGGATCTTTCTTCCCTGTGGCTATCATTCTGTCCAACTACCTCCCCCTTCTGTCGTGGGGTAGACTGACTCCCCTTCCTCCCCCCTCCCCTCCCCAATCTTTACACATCCCCAATCCTTTCCACTCGTCACTTCATGTTTCATGTTTTTTTCTGCTTTATGATTGTTGGCAGATCAATATCGTATCGTATGGTACTTCTAGATTTTTATTCTGTCCCACTTGTGCATAGATGCTACTGAGCAGATATACAGATATTAAAGTGTGTGAACACTACACGTTTTGATATCAGTTGCACAAAAATTGTTTCAGGCCATAATATTTTGACCTAGTCAGAGGTGTTGACCCTTGCCTTATCTGCCAGTGTAACATCTGTTATATTCTAGCGCAGGCTTGGCGATCGCTTCGCCCAACACCTCTGCACAGTCCGCATTAACCAACCTGATCTCCCGGTGGCTCAGCACTTCAACTCCCCCTCCCATTCCGAATCCGACCTTTCTGTCCTGGGCCTGCTCCATGGCCAGAGTGAGCACCACCGCAAATTGGGGGAGCAGCACCTCATATTTCGCTTGGGCAGTTTACACCCCAACGGTACGAACATTGACTTCTCCAATTTCAGGTAGTCCTTGCTTTCTCCCTCCTTCCCCTCCCCTTCCCAGCTCTCTCACAGCCCACTGTCTCTGCCTCTTCCTTTCAACTTCCCGACCCCCCCCCCCCCCCCCCCCACATCAGTCTGAAGTAGGGTTTCGACCCAAAACGTCACCTATTCCTGCGCTCCATAGATGCTGCCTCACCCGCTGAGTTTCTCCAGCATTTTTGTCTATCTTCTAGACAATGCTCCTTTGAAATGGTTCTCATGGATTTGCTGCCATTTTGTGCACATTTCTTTGAGCCTCCCTTCAAATGAGCTCAGACTCTGACCCTGCCCCAAGAGGACTTTGTCAGATGCCTCCACTCACACAGACCTTAGCTGACCACCTCTTTAAAGGACCATTCCCCACTTTACACATTCTAATTGCATCAGTCACTGACGTGCTTGGTACTTCCTGAAGCCTAAATTCGATTGAACTCATACGACTTATTGATCTGGTGATTCAACAGATTTAGATCATTTACCATGCAGGTCATCAGCTTTCATCAGTCTGGAGAAGGGTCTGAACACTACACGTCATCTATCCATGTTCTCCAGGGATACTGCCTGACCTGCTGAGCTACTCCAGCATTTTGTGTCCTTTTCCCCCGAAACAGAATGTGCTAATGACCTGGTAATCTGCTTTTGTTAAGAAATATTGATTGTTGAACAACAGGAATAATTTTTTTGAAAGGTTATGCTGGAATCTTTTACATCCACATATGACAGTGGATGTGTCCCTCCTTAGACATTTCATCTAACAGACGGCAAAAGTGCATAAAAGTTGTTGTTTGCGCTCCAGCCTCTGGAATGAGACTTAAATCCATAGCCGACTGATTCAGATGGTTGCCAACTGAACCCTTACTATCAAAATCATTTGAAAGAGGAACATATTTCAAACCTTCCACAATCTGGTTTGGACCCACGTGGTCATAATCTCATCCTCAAGAATCAAGAGTGTTTTATTGTCCTAGGTCCCCAAAAGGAACAACGACACTCTTTCTAGCAGCAGCGCAACAGATATGTAAATATAGTACATGCTCGAAGGGCAGAATGGCCTACTCCTGCACCGATTGTCTATTATACGATAATAAATGACAAAAAGAAGTGTATGTGTGCGTGTATATATATATATAGATAGATAAGGTAGACAAAAATGCTGGAGAAACTCAGCGGGTGAAGCAGCATCTATGGAGCAAAGGACTAGGAATTAACACACATATATATATATGTGTGTTAATAATAGGGCAAAGACAAAAACAATATCCCCAAGTCTATGCAGTGCAGAGCTTGGGTGGAGAGTAATAGCCTTTTGGTTGTTGGGAAGAACCTGGACGTTACAGTTTTCAGGCTCCTGTACCTTCTTCCCGACGGCAGGGGTGAAATGAGTGTGTGGCCAGGGTCCCTGATGATGCTGGCTGCCTTATTGAGGCAGCGACTCCGGTAGATGCCTTCGATGGTGGGGAGGTCAGTAGCAGTGATGGACTGGGCAGTGTTCGCCACTTGTTGCAGTCTTCTTCATTCCTGGGCGTTGGAGTTGTTGAATCAGGCCGTGATGTAACTGGTCAATATGCTCTCCACTGTTCACCTGTAGAGGTGCAAGAGAGGACTTGTCGACATGCCGAACCTTTGCAATCTTTTGTGGAAATAGAGGCGCATCAACAGATGCTCTTGTGTTAGCTACCCCTATCATTTAAAGAAGTCATTATCCTGTGAAGCACTGGTCCTATCTCACGTTACTTCCAGTACTACCTTCAATTCTGAGATCTTGTGTTTTTGGTGATGACAATTAGAAACATTTCTTATAGAAGAAATAAGAAATATGAGGGGTAACCCAGTGGCTCAGTGGTCGAGTTGCAACCTTACAGCCCTACAGAGACCCGGGTTCAATCCTGACCATGGGTGCCGTCTGTACAGAGTTTGTACGTTTCCCTGTGACCACGTGGGTTTTCTCTGGGTGCTCTGGTTTCCTTCTACATGCCAAAGATGTATATATTTGTAGGTTTCTCTAAATTGTCCTTAGTGTGTAGGATAGTGTCAGTGTACGGGGTGATTGTTGGTCGGCGTGGACCTCGGTGGGCTGAATGGCCTGTTTCCACAATGTATCTCGAAAGTCTAAAGATACGGTTGTCAGTGTTAATGTCAGCTATTTAAAGCTACATCCCACAGGAACCAGACATACAGTAACTCTCTCTTCCTGCGCTGTCATTCTTACTAGAAATATTAGTTATTCCTATCCCCTTATCTTTCAGTCAAACTCTGATCCTTCTCTGCTTCGAATGATGGCATTAATCAGGAAGATCTGTGTTCCATCTAATCTAATTTCACCCGATTTTAAATAAATCCGCTCATTGTTTAGAAGATGCAAGGAAATGCAGAAGCTGGAATCTTGAGCCAAACGAAAAAATGTTGGAGTAACCCAGCAGATCAGGCAGTTATTTCAATGGATGACTTCTGCCTGTATGAAGGTAAGCTGTTAGTTCTTTTATGGGAGGGGTTCACCGACGCGCTGAGTCGCGATCAGCGCCACGGATGGAGGCAGAGAGAGAGAGAGAGAGAGGTGTGCTGTTGTAAAACGGGCCCCGTGCAAACCGAGACCACTATTGTTTTTGTTCTCTCTCGTGCCAATAAATCTTTTAAAACATTTCACTACTCTGATTTTGCACCATTGGCTAGTTTAGTTTAGAGATACAATGTGGAAACAGGTCCATCGACCCACTAAGTCCATGCCGACCAGCGATCACCCGTACACTGATTTTATACTACATATTAGGGACATTTGCAGACGTCAATTAACCTCCACACCTGCACCTCTTTGGAATGTGGGAGGAAACGGGAGCGCCTGGAGAAAACCCACGCAGGTCCCAGGGAGAATGTACAAACTCCGTGCGGACAGCTCCCATAGTCGGGTTCGAACCCGGGTCTCTGGTGCTGTCAGGCAGTAGCTCTACCAGTGCGCCACCGTGCCGACCTAGCGTTGTGTATGTTACAAGGTCTTGCATTTAATCATTATTTCTAATTGCTGGATGAATTGTTGCTATTTGAATGCAGTGTTTTTCTGAAAGTCATAATTTCGTAGTCTCTGACCTTAAGAAATATTGTTTTTTTATTTTTCCTACCAACATGAATAATTTTCCATTTATTTACATTATCTTTCAACTGCTGCTATCTTGACCAAGCACTTAATCTCTCTATTCTCCAACAGCCTCTTTGCATTCTCCTTGCAGCTTACTTTTTCTCCAAGTTTTATCTCATCATGGATGCGTTAAGTGAATACGTTTATTGGCCAGGTTTTCACATACAAGAAATTTGCCTTGTTGCTCCGCACGCAAGTGACAACATGACATACAGTGACAGTTAGGAATGACACATATAACATTAAACATTAATAATGAAACAATATTGATTAAACATGTGAATTAAATAAAATATCAGAGCAAAAGGAGGCTACAGATTTTTGGTTATTGAGTAGAGCTACCACTCATGGAAATAAGCTGTTCTTATGTCTGGCTGTGACAGCTTTGACAGTCCGGGGAAGTGATTCAAAAAGTTTGTGGCCAGGGTGAGAGGGGTCAGAGATGATCTTGCCCGCTCACTTCCTGGCCCTTGCAGTGTACAGTTCGTCAATGGAGGGAAGGTTTCAGCCAATAACCTTCTCAGCTGATCGGACGATTCGCTGCAGCCTCCAGGTGTCGTGCTTGGTGGCTGAGCCAAACCAGATCATGATGGAGAAGGTGAGGACAGACTCTACGATGGCCGTGTAGAATTGGACCATCATTGCCATGGTCAGATTGTGCTTCCTCAGCTGCCGCAGGTAGTACATCCTCTGTTGTGCCTTTTTGACTGTGGAGTCAATGGTGGCCCCCCATTTAAGGTCCTTGGAGATAAGGGGTCACAGCTTAAGGATAAGGGGGAAATCCTTTAAAACCGAGATGAGAAGAACGTTTTTTTTCACACAGAGAGTGGTGAATCTCTGGAACTCTCTGCCACAGAGGGTAGTTGAGGCCAGTTCAT
Source organism: Leucoraja erinaceus (assembly GCF_028641065.1). Taxonomy (NCBI): domain Eukaryota; kingdom Metazoa; phylum Chordata; class Chondrichthyes; order Rajiformes; family Rajidae; genus Leucoraja; species Leucoraja erinaceus. Next base: position 41,435,480 of record NC_073393.1, read on the forward strand.
TGGCTATATTTAAGAGGGAGTTAGATGTGGCCCTTGTGGCTAAAGGGATCAGAGGGTATGGAGAGAAGGCAGGTACGGGATACTGAGTTGGATGATCAGCCATGATCATATTGAATGGCGGTGCAGGCTTGAAGGGCCGAATGGCCTACTCCTGCACCTATTTTCTATGTTTCTATGTTTCTATAATGGTTCCCAGGAACTTAGAAGACTCCTCATATGTGATTGTGGTGTTGATGATGGTGAGTGGGGTGAGTGGGGGGAGGGGAGGGGAGGGGAGCTCTCCTAAAGTCTACAATTAATTCCACTGTCTTAAGAGCATTGAGCTCTAGGTTGTTGCGAAGGCACCAGGACACCAGCTGTGACACTTCCTGTCTGTAGGCAGATTCCTCTCCATCCTGGGTCAGTCCAATCAGGGTTGTGTCATCCACAAACTTGAGAAGCTTGACAGAGATGCCTGTGGAGGTGCATTCCAGAACTTGGCAATCTCATCTAAACTATCATCTAAACTATTGATGTAGATCACAAGTAGCTGAGGTGTAAGCATTGTTCTAAAGATGCCCTACTAGTTATTGTGTGACAATCTGAAAATCCATTTATTCCTATTTGGTTCATAAATCAATTCTCAATGCAGGCTAACGCATATTAGCCTCGCTCTCCCCACCATTCTTCCCCCTCTCCTTTCATTTCCTGTGCCCTATCTGAACTCACACCTATTTCTCCCTTCACCTTGAACCTAAAGTTTTGAAAGGGATGGAGATGGGGACAGTGGATGCGTGGGTTACCACGTTGTAAAACCCAATGAAATCGAGAACAGTTCCCACAGATTTGAAGGTAGAAAATGCAATGAAGGGAAGGAGAGAGAAAATGGATAATGAAAGAACAGCCTGCCTTTACAAGGGGAAACATTGGCATCTATTAATGGTAACAGGGCACATAGAAAAAATAAGAATCATCTCTGAGAAACATCAGTGTTTTTTCTCTGTCAGAGAACTAGAATAGTGTATTTCAGTATTTCAGTATTTACTTTAATGTCATTTTAACTGAGTACTTACATACACAGATGAAACGAAAAATTGTTTCACCATCAGTTCCCGTCAGTGCAGTTAATAAAAACAGAATAAATACATATAGCTTTAAAATTAAAATTACCATATCTAAAATAGGCTTAATAATTGAAATAAAAATGGGCATTCAGACCAAACAGTGGCTTTGCTTTGCCAGGTGCCTAGCTGCCAAAGTATGGGCGAGGTTAGATGTGTTGGTGTATGATGTATGGGGAGGGGACACAGTCCGTTAACCAGCCTTATTGCCTGTGGGAAGAAGCTGTGTAGCATCCTGCTGGTTTTGCAGCTGATGCTCCTGTACCTCATCCCAGATGGCAGAATGGAGAATATGCGGTTTGATGGATGATAGGGGTCCTTAATAATGGAGATGGCTATGCTGATGCTCCGCTTCTGATAGATCTCCAACAGGAAAGGGAGTGGGGCACCAATGATCCTACTGGCTGTCTTCACTATCATGTTAATGTTTTTGCTCATAAGCCTTGCAGCTCCCAAACCAGGAAGTGATGCCGTAGGTCAGTATGCTCTCGATGGTGCCCCTGTAGAAGGTCCTTAGGTGAACAGTGGGAAGACCTGCTTTTCTTAGTCTCCGGAGAGGGTGGAGCCGCTGCTGAGCTCTTTTGATCACTGCTGTGGTGTTGGTCGTTGAGGTCAGGTCATCCGCCAGGTGAAGTCCCAAGAACTTCACACTGCTGACCCTCTCCACGTCAGCGGCATCAATATGCAGCGTAATGGCATGTAGAAGTAGTGTCTTTGGACTTACTGAGGTTTTTTGCCTAGAACGGCATGGGCAGTGTGGACGACCTGGTTCTGTGTTGTATGAAGATGGACACAAAAAGCTGGAGTGACGGGTCAGACAGCATCTCTAGAGAGAAGGAATAGGTGATGTTTTGGGTCGTAACCCTTCTTCAGACTGAGAGTCAGGAGAAAGGGGATCCTTTATGGACGTTTGGTGACTCTACACATCCACCCCCCACCAGGAAGGCTTTCAAGCCTTTCTTTTGTTCCTCGACCACTGAACCAGCCAATTTTCCTCTACTAACACTCTCCTCTGCCTAGCGGAGCTGGTCCTCATTTATCACCAACTCTGTGTTGTGTGACTCAATCACTCGAAAATGCCACAGAAAAGATGTTTAAACAAAATTAGAATACAGATTTGAGTGGTTATATACTGGTCTATTCCCACACCTTAAACTGACAGTCAAACTGCCTCCTCTTGCATCTCTCTTCCACTGTTACATCCAAGTATTTGTTCATCCGATAAAGACTTCTCGTTTTGACCACGTTCTTGCAATGAATTCCAGATTCTTACCAACCTCCAGATGAAAAGGTTTCCCTCATCTCTCATCCTTCTGCCAATTATCACCAATCAATGCCTCTTGGTTTTATTGTCGCTCTTCACTCCCTATGTAGTAATTCTACCCGAGTCCCACAATTTGCCATCTCACGATTATGTCTCCTCTTGTCCTGCTTTTATCGAAATAATAAATCAGCTGTACATTATAGCCCTGTCCCATGGTATGAGTTCATTCCAAGAACTCTCCCGAGTTAAAAAAAAACTCGTGGTAAGCACGGAGAATGAACGTAGCGGGTACGTCGGAGCTCGGGAACGTCTCTTAGCGCTAACAGCAGGTACTCGGGAAGGCAAGGCAAGGCAAGGCAACTTTATTTATATAGCACATTTCATTCATGAGGCAGACTCAAAGTGCTTCACATAAAAACATGTCATACAATAAAATGAAATAATAAAATGAAATAAAATAGAACTAAAAGAAAAGAAAAGCAAAATTAAAAATGCATTATAAAAAGTGCAAAAGTTAAAAGTGCAATGTAGTTAAGATTTAGCTGAAAGCTAAAGTAAACATAAAAGTTTTCAGTCTTGTTTTAAAAGTGGTCAAAGTTGAGGCAAGTCTTAAATCTTCAGGAAGTTTATTCCAGCTATTTGTTGCATAGTAACTAAATCCTGCTTTCCCATGTTTTGTATTTACTCTGGGAATCACCAACAGATTGGTTTCAGAAGATCTTAGCGGTCTAGAAGGCTTATATAGTGGAAGCATGTCAGTGATATACTTTGGTCCTAAACCATGTAGTGATTTATAGGTGAGCAGCAGGATTTTAAAATCAATTCTCTGACATACAGGGAGCCAATGTAAGGATTTAAGAATTGGTGTAATGTGTTCACGAAGACTCGCTAACGGCAGGTAAGCACGGGAAGACTCGTGAAGATTTTTCAACATGATGAAAAATGTCCACGAGAGCCCCGAGTACCGACGAGTGGCCATTACCGTAAATCTTCGAGTAGGAATCAGGGCAAACTCGGGAGAACTCTTGGAATGAACTCGTACCGTGGGACAGGGGTTTTAGTTTACAGTTTTTTACTTCCAGTTACCATTTTCCAGGTTTGCCAACATCCGTATAAATCTCCTCTGTATCTAGTTTAGTTTAGAGATACAGCATGGGAACAGACCCTTCGGCCCACCGAGTCCGCACCGACCAGCGATCCCCGCACACTAACACTACCCGACACAAACTAGGGACAATTAGGAAACCCGGAGATCTCGGAGAAAATCCACACAGGTCATGGGGAGAACGTACAAACTCTGTACAGACAGCACCCGTAGTCGGGATTGAACCGAGGTCTCTGGCGCTGCAAGGCAGCAACTCTACCGCTGCGCCACCGTGCTGCCCCCTTAATGTACATCGTTCCTGCAATGTGTGAGCAGGCTGGATTTAGTTCTCAAGTTGGTTTAATTACCATTGTTTACAGGTCTAGCATAACCTCTTTGCACTTGTATTCCTTGCCCTTGCTGACTTGAAAGCACCCTGCATGCCCTTTTAATCACCCTATTTATTAGACTTGCTACCTTTGTAGATCTACGGAGAAACACTCTGAGCTCCTTTTGTTCTTCCAATCCGGTCAATATCCAGGCATTTGTTTCATATTCCCTTATCTGACAGCACCTCTCCAAGTACATTACTTAACACTTCTCACCGTTAAATTCCATTTTACCGTTTTCTTTTCAAGCAGACCTGTCAACCACATCACTTTTTGTATCAATCTGCAAGCTCTTTACCATGCCCCCTGAATTTAAGTCCAAATCATTTAACCCATATAACAAAAAGGAAAGGATTTGAATAGAACTCCTATTGAATTCTCACTGGTAATAGTCTTTTAGTCACAGAAAAACATGTCAATTATTATCACCTCTGAGTGGCCTTAATGGTCTAAGCCTCCATATATCAATACCCGAGTCAGGATTTACTTTTGTTACCTTCATTATTCTTGAATGATTATCCATCATGTTAGCAGTTCTCCTAAAATTGTGCCCAAATATGATACTACATGCATTTAGTAAACATTACTGAATTTGGCCAAGAACTAGTGTCTTCTCTGTGGAAAAAAATATCAAGATTTTTATTTGGTTACCAGATGAAAGGTTACTAATTAGTGTGATTTTAAAATCTGGGACTAGCTAACCATATAAAACACAGGAATACATGGATTTTCTTCAATAATGTGGCAGGTCGAGTCTAATTGGGACAGCAGTTGGCGGTTTGGAACGAACTTCTAAAACAAAAGAAAGTACATCAAGTTTAAAGTTAAGACCAAGGAGTAAAGAATGACTTATGGAGCTTTAAAGCCCTGTCCCACTGTACGAGTTCATTCAAGAGCTCTCCCAATTTAAAAAAAAGAATTAAACTCGTGGTATGTACGTAGAATGTAAGTAGCGGGTACGTACACGCTCGTGGATGTCTCGTAGCGGCTCGTAATGCAAACGGCAGGTACTCGTGAAGTTTTTTCAATAGTGTGAAAAATTTCCAAGAGTAAAAAAATACTCGTGATGAGGTACCACGAGTTTGATTTTTTTTTAACTCGAGAGAGCTCTTGGGTGAACTCGCATCGTGGGACAGGTCCATTACAGGTCCTCGCTGGGTTACGAAGGCCGGCTCAACTGAATGAGCCTTTGAGAGACCAGTGGGATGGATGGGTATGGATTTGAATGAATGAATACTTTATTGTCACATGTGACAAGGCACAGTGAAATTCTTTGTTAGCATACTCAATGTATGCAAATAGTTGCCACGTAAAGGGCGATGACAAAATTACAAAGTACCTCCGTACTAGGTCCCCCTTTGGTTCTTGGTTCTTGGTTTCTTGGTCCTCCAAAATATTCCAAATGGAATTTAAACTGGAGGTGGTGGAGGGAGGGCTTAAGCCAGAAAGGGTTATTGGGAAGAAAGAGCTACTTTAAATTTAGTTGCATCTGGTTGGGTAACTATAGTTGGGTGGAGATTATTCCATGCTTTAATTGTGCGGGGGAAGAACGAATTGCTGTACACATCTGTCTTTGTAGCTGGGATCACAAATTGGATCGAATGCCCTCGTCTGCTCCTAATTGGTTTGGGTTTGGTGTTTGGTGTAGGTCTTGTAGTCTATGTCGAGCTGACCATTTAACATTTTGTAAAAACAGGTCAAATGGTGAGCTTCACGTCTGTCTTGGAGAGGGTTCCACCCCAGAGAATTCAGAAGTTTGGTGACACTCGCTTCTCTCTCATAGGTGTTAGTAACAAATCGAGCGGCCTGTCTTTGGACACGTTCGATGGAAGAAATGTTTTTATTTGTGTATGGGTCCCATGCTGCAACTGCGTAGTCTAAATGAGGTCTAACGATAGAGAAGTATAGCTTCTCCTTGACAGAAGTTGAACAATGATGAAAGTTGCGCCTCAGAAAGTTTAGGACACCTGTTGCTTTCACCGTTGCATGATGAGTCTGACCATTCCAACGCAGATCATTCTGCAATTTGATGCCAAGATACTTGGTTTGTTTGGATTCTTCAAGGGTGGCACCAAGTATATTGTAAGATGTTGCGCCTGGATTCTTCTTTCTGGTGACACGCATAGTTTCACCTGCCCCCGCTGCACCTCCCCCCCCTCATGGCAGCCGCACGCTGGGTCCCCGTTGATTTTCGTCCTCGCTCATGGAGGTCCCCCCACGCCGGGTACGTTGTTAGTTCCCTCGGCAGCGACGTCCTCACTCCACGTGGTCTGTACTTGGTCAGTGCCCCCATCGACAGCCAAACCAACCTCCACTAACGCTGCCGGGCCCTCTGCAGATGCCACCGTGGCGCTGACCCAGGCCCCTGCCGCATGTTCCGTCTACGCCCAGCGTGCGGGCTCCGACCTCGGCCGTGGGCTGCGGCCTGGCCTACTCCCCTGCCCACCGGGAGGCATCTGCCACAGCGGCTTTGGAGGAAAACTTCAAAGTGACAGTGAGAATGTGAGTTGCCACCTGCAGTGGAGCTACTGGCATCATTCGTCAGGTAATCAGGGGGCATTTCCACGTTCCTTCACCTCACCCAAGACCACAATTTGAGGGGATGGGTCAAATTGAACAGAGCTGGGAGCATTGAGCAGGTGTACCTGCTAACTGTGTCAGTGAGCTTAGACTCTCCCCACATCTGCTCACACTCCCACAAACTGTTTTTAGTTTAAAGATTCAACACACAAATAGGCCCTTTGGCCCATCGAGTCCAAGCCGACCATTCACACTAGTTCTGTGTGTTATCCCACTTTCTCATCCATTCCCTGCATGCACCAGGGGCAATTTATAAAGGGGCCAACCAACCTACAAAGCTGTTCAAGAAGGAACTGCAGATGCTGGAAGATCAAAGTTACACTAAATTGCTGGAGCAACCGCTGAGTTTCTCCAGCAATTTTGTGAACCTACAAAGCTGCCTGTCTTTAGAATATGGAAGGCAACAGGAGCACTTGGAGGAAACCCATGAGGTCACAGGGAGAACGTACAAACTCCACACTGATAGCACCCGAGGTGAGGATTAAACGCAGGTCTCTGGCGATGAGAGGCAGCGGTTCTACCAGTTGCACCACTGCACCACCTTTTTGACACAAAACGTTGGAGTAACTCAGCGGGTCAGACAGCATCTCTGGAGAAAAGGAATGGGTGACGTTTCAGGTCTAGACCCTTCTTCAGTCAATGTATGCCTTAGTAGAGGACAAAATAGTTTGGACAGTTTCATCGAATCACTTCCACAAATGGGCAAACTACGATGAAAGCTTTCGATAGGCAGAGGAAAACTAGACATAGAACAGGAAAATAGTGTTTTATTACCTTGGGTTATAAATATTCATGATTACAGGGATGAACTAAAGATGCATTAGATATGTTTCTACACTGAAAGCGGGAGCTTGCTCAACAGCAGAGCAGCATAATCTTTGCAAATGAAGAGGGAGGAGGAGCTGGGAAATGATTCAAGCCACATTTTGTCATATTTATTCTTCTTCCAGGAACACATTGCTTTATCTTTCCTCTGCAGCTCATTGCCGATGACAAAGACTGTGAATCACTAGAGGGTGCAGAAACAAAAGACTTTGCCGGCCAAATGATCGTATCAATTAATCAAATTAAACACTCACTCTTATTTACAAACGGAGGCTGCAGTTCCACCACACAGCATTAAGTATGCCTTGTAGGAATTTTTGTTAATGATATCAGTTTCTGAAACACTTAATAAAAGGAACATTTCTATTGAAGTTTAAACAATCAATGATAACATTTTTGGTGCTGTGTGTATATCAGAGTATTTTTTTCACTACAACAGAATGTAACGGACGTTACCAAATGTTTAATGTTTTCGAACCTTCAGAAATGGAAAAACCTAAGAGGCAGGATCTTTCCAAGCCAAGCTGAGGATTGCATTTGTGATTGCTTGGTACCTAAGTGGGTCTGAGCTGATCTGAGGTGGTCTTGTTATGGTGCACATTAACTCACGTCTACCGAGCAGCCTTGATCCACTGCAGTTCACCTACCACCACGACAGGTCCAAGTTGACACCATCTCCATGGTCCTGCACTTAACTCTGGAACACTTGGATAAAAAGGACACCCATATCAGACTCCTATTCACCAACCATAGCTCTGTTTTCAACGCCATTATCCCAACCAAGCTCATATCCAAAGAGTGCATCTGAAGTCTGCATTTCGCTTTATTTTTAAGTGCAGAATTGGGCCATTCGACCTATCGAGCCAACCTCCCCATCCAATCATGGCTGACACATTCAATTTGATCTCCTTCCTCTAAGACCATATTATTGTCACTACCTCCCTGGGGTTGCTTTACCTAAAGCTCCCTAATCAAATTGATTTGTTACATAATACCAAATCCAGAATTGCCTTTTCTCTAGTGGACTCAACTACAAGCCACTGTAAGAAATTATCTTGTAGGCACTCTCCAAATTCCCTCTCTTGGGATCCAGTACAAACTTGATTTGCCCAGCCTACCGGCATATTGATATCGCCCATGACCACTGTAACATTGCCTTTCTTACATGCCGATTGTATCTCTTGGTATAGTTTATTCCCTACATCCTGGCTACTGTTTGGAGGCCTGTGTATAACTCTCATCAGGGTCTTTTTATCCTTGCAGTTTCAATCAACTCTGCAACAGGATCCCCAACTTCCTGACCAACAGATCACAGTGGGTGAGATTCACCTTCTACAATAATCCTCAACACTGGTGCCCCGCAAGGATGCGTTCTTAGCTTCCTGGTACACTCCTTATACACTCATGACTGTGCAGCCATATACCAACCCAACCCAATCTACAAGTTCACAGATGACACTAGTGCAGTGGGCCGGATATCGAATAATGACTAGACATAGTACAGGAAGGAGATTGAGAACCTCGTGACCTGGTGTCAAGACAACAACCTCTCCCTTAATGTCAGCAAGACAAAAGAGATCGTGATTGACTTCAGGAAGTGAAGCAGTACTCAAACCCCAGTATACATTGATGGCGTTGAAATAGAGATGGTCAAAAGCTTCAAGTTCCCAGGAATAAATATCACAAGCAATTTGTCTTAGACCAGCCACATCGAAGCTATGGCTAAGAAAGCACATCAAAGCCTCTATTTCCTGAGAAGGCTTAGGAAGTTTTGTTTCTTTCTTTCAAATTTTTTTAATTCGTTTTTTTCAAAAGCAAAAACAAGACAACAAAAAAATAATGATAAACATTACAATGATATTGATACATAGGGATCAGTTACATTAAAGGCTGGTGTAACCTAACTATGAGTCCAGTGTCAAAATACACAATGAGTATAGACCTCTATGTAAATATAGTTAAGTGTTTAAAAGAGAACATATGTATAAAAACAAAAAGATAAAAAGGAAAAAAAAGAAACAAAGAGAAAAGACGAAAAGACAAAACCCCCTAAACTAAAAAAAAAAGAAAAAAAAAACAGAATCTGGGCTGCAAAGAATTTCAACAATTTAAGTCCCTATTTGTCGTCAAGTCCGTTCCACTGTATAAAGGTAAAATAACTATTATAACGGTTAGAGAGGGGACAATTTATGTTGTGTGAAAATGTTGAATAAATCTTCCCCAAGTCCTATCAAATGCAACCAAGGGTTCAACAATGTCACCTAATTTTTTTCTAAATTTAAACATGATATCGTTTCAGAGTACCAATGGAGTGTGGTTGGAGGATTAGAGTCTTTTCATTTAAATAAAATAGATCTTCTGGCGATTAATGTAGTAAAAGCAATCAGCCGATGGGCAGAACGGGACAGATGAGTAGAATCTAACAATGGTAGCCCAAAAATTGCAGTAATAGGATGAGGTCGTAAATCAATACCTAAATCTACAGAAATAGTATTAAAAATATCTTTCCAATATTTTTCCAAAAGTGGGCAGGACCAAAACACATGAGTCGGTGAGGCCACTTCAGAATTACATCTGTCATAGGTAGAAGTTATATGATCATAAAAACGATCTAACTTATTTTTTGACATATGAGCTCTGTGAACCACCTTGAATTGTATCAGAGTGAGTCTTGCACACATTGAGGAAGTATTAACTAATTGAAGAATCCTCTCCCATTTCTCTATAAGTAGAGAAATTTGAAGTTCTCTTTCCCAGTCATAATTTTATCAAATGCATCTTTTTTTAATTTCAAAATCAACTCATTATTAAGTCGTCATTACGCCTTTCTGATAAGAGTTCAAATGTAAATTTTTTTCCAAGATTTCGGGTTTGATGTGGTAACGGAAAAAAAGGGTAGAGTAGCCTTCAAAAAATGTCTAATTTGTAAATATCTAAAGAAATATGAGTTAGGTAGATTATATTTATTGGAGAGTTGTTCAAAAGACATAAAACAACCATCCAAAAACAAATCATGAAAAGCTGCTAATCCCTTCCTCTTCCATAACAGAAAGCTTGATCAGTACTAGAAGGTTGGAAGAAAAAATTAGATACGATAGATAAAATCATTCAATCCAAAAAACTTACGAAATTGAAACCATATTCGGAGTGTATGTCTTATTATTGGGTTAGTGGTATATTTATTCAATCTCGTAATTGTAAAAGGTAACAAGGCCCCTAGAATAGAAGCCAATGATAGCCCTTGCATAGAATCATGTTCAAGATTTATCCATCCTGGGCATTGGGTATCTTCTAAATCTTTTGTCCAAAACGTTAGATAACGAGCATTAACTGCCCAATAGTAGAATCTAAGGTTCGGCAGTGCCAACCCACCATCTTTTTTTGATTTCTGTGAGTATTTTTCACTTAGTCTGGAATTTTTATTCTGCCATATATATAAGGACATTTTGGAGTCAATAATATCAAAGAAAGATTTGGCAATAAAAATTGGTATTGTCTGAAATAAATACAAAAATTTAGGTAAGATAAACATTTTAATAGCATTGGTTCGGCCTATTAAAGATAAGGACATTGGTGACCATTTAGTGAACTGTTGATTGATATTGATTCCAGGACAAGGGGTCACAGTTTAAGGATAAAGGGGAAAGTCTTTTAGGACCGAGATGAGAAAAACATTTTTCACACAGAGAGTGGTGAATCTGTGGTATTCTCTGCCACAGAGGGTAGTTGAGGCCAGTTCATTGGCTATATTTAAGAGGGAGTTAGATGTGGCCCTTGTGGCTAAAGGGATCAGGGGGTATGGAGAGAAGGCAGGTACAGGATACTGAGTTGGGTGATCAGCCATGATCATTTTGAATGACGGTGCAGGCTCGAAGGGCCGAATGGCCTACTCCTGCACCTATTTTCTATGTTTCTATGTTTCTATGTTTCAATTAAAGGCGTAAAATTGGCTTTAAATAAATCCTTGTGTTACTTGGTAATCTTAATGCCTAAATAAGTAAAACATTCGGTAGTCAATCTAAATGGAAACTGTCCATAATTCGAAACTAGATTGTTTAATGAAAAAAGCTCACTCTTACTACGATTTAGTTTATAACCAGAAAAAGTACTAAATTGATTAAGTAGAGCTACTATTGCCGGAATAGATTTCTCAGGGCTAGAGATGAATAATAACAGATCATCTGCATAAAGAGACAGCTTATGTGTCTTATTCCCACGGACAATACCAGAAGTATTAGGGGATTCCCTAATAGCGGTGACCAAAAATTCCAAAGCAATATCAAACAGTAAAGGACTTAAAGGACAGCCCTGTCTAGTACCTCGAAAGAGCCTGAAAAAAGGGGATCTCTGATTATTGGTAAGTACAGAAGCTTGAGGTATATGATATATCAGCTTGATCCAAGAAATACACTTTGGACAAATCTTAAATTTTTCAAGTGTATTGAATAAGTATTCCCATTGTCCTCTACCAAACGCCTTCTCAGCATCTAGTGAAATGACACATTCTGAAGTTTTATTTGACACTATATAATATATTAATTAATCTCCTAACATTAAAGTATGTGTAACAAATTTTAATAAAACCTGTCTGATCTTCAGAAATAATTTGCGGTAAAATATTTTCCAATCTCATAGCTAATATTTTGGAAAGAATTTTGGAATCCACATTTAACAGTGATATAGGTCTATATGATGTCCCTTCAATAGGATCTTTATCTTTTTTAAGAAATAAAGAAATAGATGCTTCATAAAAGGATTGAGGTAATCTATTCATTAAAAAGGCTTCTTTAAAAACCATGCATAGCCAGAGAGACAGTAAACTTGAAAAATACTTTAAAAATTCCAATGTAGACCCATCTAAACCAGAATTAATTGAAAGGATTGCTTTCTGTATTTCTTCCTCCGTGATGGGTTTGTCTAACAACAGAGACTCGTTTTGTGGTAAATTTGGCAAGTTCAGTTTCTTTAAAAACTCATGCATTATATTGGAATCAGTAGGAAATTCTGATTGGTATAGGGAGGTATAAAATTCCTGAAAGGATTTATTAATTTCATCAAGGTCTACAGTCAATGTACCATCCCATTTACTCATTTTAATAATCTGACGTTTGGCTGACACCGCTTTCAACTGATTGGCGAGTAATTTACCAGATTTATCGCCATGTATATAAAATTGACTTATGGTTTTAAGTAACTGATTCTCAATCGATGATACTAATAACAAATCATGTCTTAATTGAAGTTCAACTCTATTCTTATAGAGCTCTAGACTAGGAGCTTTTGAACATTTTTTATCAATTTCTTTAATCTCATCAGCCAATATACGTATTTCATTTTGAATTTGTTTGTTTAATCCCTCGGAGTATGAAATAATTTGTCCATGAATATATGCCTTAAAAGCATCCCAGACTACACCATTGGATATTTCTTCAGTAGAATTTGTTAAGAAGAAAAAAGCAATCTGATCTTTAATAAAATTAACAAAATTTAGATCTTAAAGCAAAGTAGCATTAAATCGCCATTATTTAGCACTAAACTTGGAATCAGGTAGTTTAATTGATAGTTTCAATGGTGCATGATCAGAAATAGCAATTGCATCATACTCACATGCAGTGGCCGATGAAACTAGCCAATAATCTATTATAAAGTAGTCAATCCTAGAGTAACTTGGGAAAATAATTGTTCGGCACGGACTTGTAGGGCCGAGATGGCCTGTTTCTGTGCTGTAATTGTTATATGGTTAACTATGATATACATGAGAGAAAAAAGAAAATTATTTGTCATTTGGGTGTAAGAATCTCCAGACTTCTACCATTCCAGAATCAAGTAAAAAAGAATTGATAAAACTAGCTGATTTATTTGGAAGCACCTGATCAGATGCAGATCTGTCCATCGAGGGGTTCAAACAGCAGTTAAAATCTCCACCCATTATTAAAAGATGTTCATTTAAATTAGGAAAGGATGCGATTAGCTGATTAAAAAACACAGGGTGATCAATATTAAGTGCATAAACATTCACCATAACAACTTTTTGTTTATGAAGAACGCCAGTAATCACCAAAAATCTACCATATGGATCAGAAATTGTTTCATAATTAACAAATGGAATTGAGGAGTCAATAAAAATAGAGACTCCTTTCACCTTAGCCTGTGAACTTGAATGGAACTGCTGTCCTCTCCAAAACTTAAAAAATTGTTGATTGTCATCATGCCTTACATGAGTTTCCTGAACAAAGATAATCTGAGCATTCAGTCTACGAAGAGCTTCAAAAAAAAAAATTTCCTCTTAATGGGATGGTTCAACAATTCACATTCCATGAAAGGAAGTTAATAACTTTATCCATATTGTTTGTAAAAATCATGTGGAATGTAAAGGGTTAATTTCTCAAAGCAAAACAGTTCATGATACTGGAAGGAGAAAAATCTAAGGCGGAGCCAGAAGTAATGACATTTCAGACATTTTTGTAGTTCACATTCTGCCCAGAAAGGGTAGAAAAAAACTAATCTGGAAGCGAAAAATAAGGCGGAGCCCGACAGACCACATTCTGCCCACCTCCCCCCCCCCCCCTCCCCCCCACCTATGCAAAGCCCAAAACTGACCAGTAGACAGTCAGGATGCTACTAATCCCTTCCCGACCCCCATCTCTCCTAATGAAAGCACCCAACATAAAAACAAAATTAATGTTGTGGTTAAGAAGTGCATCTTAACTATGGAACAAATTGCTACTTCATATTATTTATCCATGGTCAAAATATGAAAAACAAGAACTGCTTCACTTTGTTTGTCTAAAGACAGGGGAAAAAATTCCTTTGATTTTAGGACATTTTGCATGCCCCCAACAAACGTCACCAACGTCTATAGAATCACCGTGGAAAGCATTTTATCAGGATGCATCACAGCACGATTTGGGAACAGCTCCATGCAAGACCACAAGAAATTGAAGAGAGTTGTGGACGCAGCCCAGACCATCATACAAACCAGCCTCCCTTCCATTGATTCTGCCTACACTTCACGCTGCCACGGCAAGGCCGCAAGCATAATCAAGGACCAGTCTCACCCTGGTCACTCCCTCTTCTCCCCTATCCCATCAAACAAGAGATACAAAAGTTTGAAAGCGCACACCTCCAGATTCAGGGACGGTCTTTTCCAGCTGATATCAGGCAACAAAATGGTCATCTCATCAGCTATTCAAAGTATTCAAAGTATTCAAAGGTTTTTATTTGTATTCAAAGCTAACGTGCGGTCCTAACCTCCTATCTGGTGACCTTTGAACCATCCCTAAACGGACTTCATCGAACTCCAATGCTATATATTGAACTAATTGTTGTACCCTTTATCCTTGATCTGTGCACTGTTGACAGCGTGATTGTATTCATGTGCGGTAGTTTCTTTGACTGGATAGCACACAAACAAAAGCTTTTCACTGCACTTGACAATAATAAACTAAACTAATAGAGTGGTGAGCTTCTTATTGCTGCATGTATAAACCTTAAGGGCCTGTCCCACTTATGCGATTTTTTTCGGTGACTTGCCAGCACCCATCATAGTCGCAGCAGGTCGCAGACCATTTCAAATTGGTGAAAATACAGCGGCGACCAGATAAAGGTACGACACTTTGGGCGACTACTCACGACCAAACAGGTGTCACGTGTCAACATGTCACGGGGTGACGCCTGTTTGGTGGTGAGTAGTCGCCCAAAGAGCTGTACCTTTTTCTGGTCACCGCTGCATTCTCAACATTTTAAAAATGTTCGGTGACGTACTGCGACTATGACAGGTGCCGGCAAGTTGCCGAAAAAAATTATGTAAGAGGGACAGGCCCTTTACACTGCAATGCCGAACTCTTCACAGAGTGCAACATTACAGAACAAATGCCTCCTTAGTATTGTCCTGGGTCACCATTTGTGCCAATTCTGGCCGCTATGAGCAATACCAGCAGACCTGTAGAACATGGAGACCATCTGTCACAATTTGTTTCCCCTACTAGCTCCTACAGGAAACTTATTTTATAAAATTGTCATAGAAAGTGAGTGATTCTGAACGGGATGACTGCAACGTGCAAAGGTCTGAGATTAATGTGGCGAGGGGTGGCAGACGTAACGTAATGTGATTTCATATATCAGTGTATGCTTTTTAGAGGAGCACGATGCCAACCTGGTCTCAACCCAAAAGGTCACCCATTCCTTCCATCCAGAGATGCTGCCTGTTCCGCTGTTACTCCAGCATTTTGTGTCTATCTTCGGTGTAAACCAGCTCCTGCAGTTCCTTCGTACACAAGGCAAATCTAATTGTCCCAGGAGTGATTAGCAATGGATGCTCCTCTAAAAGATGTGGTCTACTTTCTACTAAACACAACCAATGAAGCACTTAAATTGTGAATTCACGATTAGCCTGCCAGTGCGACTAAGGGCGGCACGGTGGCACAGCGGTAGAGTTGCTGCCGCACAGCACCAGAGACCCGGGTTCAATCCTGACCACGGGTGCTGTGTGTACGGAGTTTGTACGTTCTCCCTGTGACCGCTTGAGTTTGCTCCGAGTGCTCCGGTTCCCTCCCGCACTCCAAAGACATACAGGTTTGTAGGTTCAAAATGCTGGAGTAACTCAGCGGGACAGGCAGCATCTCTGGAGAGAAGGAATGGGTGACGTTTCAGGTCGATACTCATCTTCCCCAGCATTTTGTGTCTACTACCTTTGATTTAAACCAGCATCTGTGGTTCTTTCCTACACAGGTTTGTAGGTTAATTGGCTTTGGTAAAGTTGTAAATTGTCCCTAGTGTGTAGGATAGTGCGAGTGTATGGGGTGATCGCTGGTCAGTGTGGTCTCGGTGGGACGAAGGCCTTGTTTCTGTGCTATATCTCTAAACTTAACTAAAAATAAAAAATGTGTGGTTGAATTTCTGGAATAACACGGATATAGCAGAAATAGTTATTGTGGTGCTGAACTCAGGGTGAGATCCATTTTTTAGTATCTAATTACAAATGATTGCATTTATGAACTCATAGTTCCATTTTCTGACCTTGAAAATATGTCATAGTCATAGAGTGATACAGTGTGGACATAGGCCCTTCGTCCCAACTAGCCCACACCGGCCAACATACCCCATCTACACCAGTACCACTTGCCTGCGCTTGGTCCATAACCCTCCAAACCTGTCCTATCCATGTACCTGTTCAACTGTTTCTTAAACGATGGGATTGTCCCAGCCTCAACACCATCCTCTAGCAGTTTGTTCCACACACCCACCTCCCTCTGTGTGAAAAAGCTACCCCTCTGATTCCTATTAAATCTTCTCCCCTTCACCTTGAACCTATGTCGTCTGGTCCTCAATTCCTCTGGGTAAAAGACTCTGTGCATCTACCCTAATCATCCTACGCTCCATGGAATAGAGACCCAGGCTACTCAACCTCTCCCTATAGCTCACACCCTCTAGTCCTGGCAACATCCTTGTAGATCTTTTCTGAACCCTTTCAAGTTTAAATTGTTGCGGTCTTCCTTAAGGAGGAGTTCCTGAGTGCTGCTGGGTTGAGAGTTCCAGGATTTAAGCACAATGAAAGCAACAAGATATTTCCAAGTCAGGAGCATGCAGGCAAGGACGGCTCCCTTCTTCGGGCAGCAGAACTGTGGGTTTGGAACATGCTTTCACAGAAGCTGAAGAAAATATCTTCCGTGCATTTTGTCGCTGGTTCACAGTGCAGCAGCTGTGAGGGAGGGAGAGTGGAGGTGGTTTATAAAGGCTACCCTCATATGGCGATGTTACAGAACCAATCCTAGCGAGATGTGCAGATGTCCTCCACACAAAATACACACTGTGGTCCTTTCCAAAGGTACTCTTTGTGAAATTACAGCGCATCATCAACAGAGCATCTAAAATTATTGGCTAACCCCTACCATCCCTTGAATCACTTTACCACAAACGGACATTACACAGAGCCCACAAGATCATCTCTGATCCTACTCACCCTGCACACTATGCCTTTCAGCTACTGCCCTCTGGGAGGCGCTACAGGACAATTGCCTCCAAAACAAACCGCTTCAAAAACAGTTTCATTCCCACTGCAATTAACATTTTAAACTCTGTACGGTGAGGAATAAGAATAAGCATGGCCCTTATGTATTATGTAATGTGTCTGTTTGTATGTATATCTATGCTATATGTTTAATGTTTGATGAAATGTTGGAACCTGTACCGAGCTGTACTGATAACAAATTCCACCAGTCTGGCTGTGTGGTCATTAAAATACAATACAATACAATACAATACTGCTTAATTCATCAGATGAGACAAGGTGCGTCAGCATTACAGTTCCTTTCCTCTGTTGACTTGATATCCTTCAAACTTTGTGGGATACCAAATCACAGTTAATGTTTCCCAGATTCATTCTTCACTCTCTGTATTCCAGTCTGTAGTCCGCATTCTTCTGAGGACCAGATCTCAGGCATTTAGTTCTGGTGACGCGGCGTCATATGAGAGGTGCAGTTATGACCTTGATGAGGCCATCAAAAAGGGTACAAGGTATTTCCGCTCTAAACTGGAGGATGAGGCAGACGTTCGGCAGCTGTGGCAGGGCTCGCACTCCATCACTTCCTACAAGGCGAAACCAGGGGGCAGCTCACGCGACAGTGAAGCATCACTTCCAGGTGCACTCAATGCATTCTATGCACACCTTGACTGGGACAACCCTGATGCGGCTCTCCGGGTACCCATAGTATTACAATCTCCATCACAGAGGCTGACGTCAGAAGATCCATCAGGAGGGTGAACCCTTGGGAAGCTTCTGTACCTGATGGTCATGTTCATAAAACCTGTGCTGACCAACTGATTGGAGTATTTGCAGACATTTACAACCTCTTATTATTAAGGTCTGAGGTTCCCACCTACCTTAAAAGGGCATCAATAATACCGGTGCCCAAGAAGAGTAAGGTAACTATCGACTGGTGGCTTTCGTGGTGCGAGGTTGTAAGTGCTTTGAGAGGTTGGTTATGGTGCATATCAACTCCTACCTCAACAAGCACCTTGACCCATTACAGTTTGCCTATCGCCACAACAGGTCAACATAGGATGCGATCTCACTGGCTCTCCATTTTACACTTGACCACTTGGACAATAAAAACACATACGCCAGGCTGTGTTCATAGACTACAGCTCAACATTCAATACTATCTATCATCCCCTCCAAACTGGTTATCGAGCTAGGTCTCTGCACATCCCTCTGTAACTGGATCCTCGACTTCCTCATCAACAGACCACAATCTGTACCAATTGGTAGCAAGATATCCTCCTCGGTAACCATCAGCACTGGAGCACCTCTAGACCGCATTCTCAGCCGCCTGCTCTACTCACTCTATACTCATGACTGTGTAGCCCAACACAGAGCAAACTCCATCTTCACATTCACTGACCACACCACCGTTGTTGGACTAATTATAAATGACTCTGAGTGTAGGAGGGAGATCGATCAACTGACTGAATGATGCCAGAACAATAACCTAACAATGAAGGTTGAGGATCCACAAACCACTCTTCATTGACAGGACGGTGGTGGAGGGAGTCAAAAGCTTCAAATTCCTGGGCACGCATTTATCTGAAGACCTGTCCTGGACCCAGGACATTGATGCAATCATAAAGAAAGCACATCAACGCCTCTGCTTCCTGAGAAGATTGCGGAGATTCGGTATGTCAATGAAAACACTCTTGAACTTCTACAGCTGTACTATAGAGAGCATATTGACTGGTTGCAACACTGCCTGGTTCGTTACCTCAAATGCCCAATGAAGAAGATTGCAAAAAGTGGTGAATACTGCCCGGTCCATCATAGATACTGACCTCCCCACCATCCAAGGTATAAGGGATTTATATACATGCATGTGTGTATGTTTATATATATGTGTGTATACACACATACTGTATACACATAATGTATAACTAAATGTATATGTATATATGCATATACAGTCTTATATCTATATTACTAAAAGTCTGATCTTGACTGCTTTTGGCCCACTGTTCTGCGATTTCCAAGAGAACGCCGCGCCCCCTATGGCCGTCATTTTTGGCCACCTCAATCAGAGCTCCCCTCCGCTTTCCGGGACCGGAGGATTTTTCCCATTGATGAAAAATCAGAGATATATTAATGTTTTTTTTAAAAAATGCCATTCTCTCTGCTGCTACCGCTGGCGGCAGGGGGGAGGGACTATAAAACCTGGAAGTGTAGTCCCTCACTCAGTCTCTGCCTGACCCAGGCGAGAGGGTTACGGCTCTCTGAGCTGTAAATAACACTGAATGCCTGTCTATTCGATGCGGCTGTAAATTGGCTACTGCCCAATTGTTTCCCTCGCCTTTTTCAAATGTTTGTGTTCACAAAATGAATTTTGGTTGTCAGGTGGCTGCAGCCCAATTGTTTGCCTTGCCTTTTTTTTTTAACAATTTTGAGTCAACAAAATGAACTTTGATTGTCAGGTGGCTTCATCCCAATTGTTTGCCTTGCCTTTTTTTTTTACAAGTTTGTGTTCTCAAAATGAATTTTGGTTGTCAGGTGGCTGCAGCCCAATTGTTTGCTTTGCCTTTTTTTTTACAAGTTTGTGTTCACAAAATTATTTTGGTTGTCAGGTGGCTGGAGCCCAATTGATTGCCTCGCTTTTTTTTAAATGTTTGTGTTCACAAAATGAATTTTGATTGTCAGGTGGCTGCAGCCCAATTATTTGCCTCGCCTTTTTTTTAAAGTTTGTGTTAAAAAAAAGAATTTTGGTTGTCTGGTGGCTGCAGCACAATTGTTTGGCTCGCCTTTTTAAACGGTTTGTGTTCACAAAATGAATTTTGGTTGTCAGGTGGTTGCAGTCCAATTGTTTGCTTCGTATTTTTAACAAGTTTGTGTTCACAAAATAAATTTTGGTTGTGAGGAGGCTGCAGCCCAATTGATTGCCTCATCTTTTTAACAAGTTTGTGTTCCAAAATGAATTTTGGTTGTCAGGTAGCTGCAGCACAATTGTTTGCCTCGCCTTTTTAAACGGTTTGTGTTCACGAAATGAATTTTGATTGTCAGGTGGCGGCAGCCCAATTGTTTGCCTCGCCTTTTTAACAAGTTTGTGTTCACAAAATGAAGTTTGGTTGTCGGGTGGCTGCAGCCCAATTGTTTGCTTCACCTTTTTAACAAGTTTGTGTTCACAAAATGAAGTTTGGTTGAGAGGTGGCTGCAGCCCAATTGTTTGCCTTGGGTACACAAAAATGTTGGAGAAACTCAGGGGGTGCAGAGTGCATCTATGGAGTGAAGGAAATAGGCAACGTTGCCTTTTTCCTTCGCTGCACCCGCTGAGTTTCTCCAGCATTTTTGTGTACCTTCGATTTTTCAGCATCAGCAGTTCCTTCTTAAACAACATGTTTGCCTTGGATTGGCTTTTGAAATTGTTGCAACAGTTGGATACCAGCCCAAGAATCCATTTGGCCCACAATGTCTATACTAGCCGTCTGGAAACCAGTACCTTCGGTCCGTAACACCCATACTAGCGCAACAGACAGCCCCCCCCCCCCATTGGCGAGTAATATTGGAATTGGTGGAGAGGTGGAATATTGCGTTGGTGACCAGCCCTTCCGTGTGATGCTGAGACCCAACGGGTCCCACTTAGTCTAGTACATATATATATATACACATACACACATATATATATACATGCAAACTTACATACATACATATACACACACACACACACACACACATTATATATATATTTTACTGAATATAATATATATATTGAATTTTTTAGCTATTTATTGTGGTGTTTACAGAGTCATATGTTTACAAATCTGTTGTGCTGCTGCTAGTAAGAACGTAATTGTTCTGCTTCGGGACATATGGCAATAAAACACTCTTGACTCGAGTTTCTGGTGGGCCTTGATAAAAGGCTTTGGAGGGCGACTCAGTTGGATGTGCATATCTCAATTTGAACTGTTGCTCAGGCAATGCTAGGTAACCAATCTGGTTTTATTCTTTTTATCTTTGATGCTGTGGTTAATACAACCAAATGGCTGGACCAATTTGCAATTTAAAGTCAAACACATTACCATGAAGAGATTTTTGTGATAAAAGGGCGATAGATTTTTATTCACTAAATGATCAGTGCACAGGACATTATTTTTGTAATACCGACAGAAGTGCCATCTTCAACAAATGACTGACTGAACTTTGTGCCTTCCACCACAGTGATGAATGCTGTGGTGGATGTTTTGTGTTAAATTTTTTATTGTGTGTTCTTTTTTATTGTACCGCTGCTGGCAAATTCATTTCACTGCACTTTATTGTGTCTGTAACGAATAAATCTGACTATCGACTAATGACTATTGAATTGAACTTAACAACTTACCCTGCATTGCCATCACAAATTCCGTTACCATTAATTTCCGGTGAATTACCATTGACCAGAAATCAAAATGAAATGACCATATACATTTTATAACTATGAGCAAATTAAAAACTGGGTATCCTGCTGATAAAGTCTCCCTTAAACCTTTCTATCATCTGCAGGGCACATATCAGGAGTGCAGTAGAACACTTTATATTTAAAAATAAGCTCCAAAAACACAGAAACATTATCTAGGGCAAAGCCGTCCCATCGACGGCCTTCTACTGTACATCAATCAGCAAACCGGAGAATAGCCAGTGTTGTTTCTTTGTTTGAGAGGAGCAACAGGAATAAACCAGGAGAATATAGACCACGGGCTTTACTGGTTGGGAAATTATTGGAGAAGGATCTACTCATGTTTGGAAAAGCATAGACATATCACAGGTTGGCATGGCTTTGTTGGGGAGATCTCTTCATACAAATTTGACTGAGTTCTGTGAAGAGGTGACAAAGGTAAATAACAAAGCTATGGCAGTGTATGTATATATATGGACTGTAGCGATGTTACAAAACTTACCTTCAGTGGCGCTACAGTTCTGTCACTGGCCGTGTGCGCGACTTTAGCGCCTTTGAGGGTGGGGGAGGGGGGGGGGGGCGGGATTACAATGTCATTTTTCCTGCCTGTCGGAGGCAGATTTCCTCGGGTTGCCAGCTGCTGATGAAAAGTCGATCGAACTTCCGTTCTCGATATGTTTTTTTAAAAAAAGTCGCTGGACAATTTAATGGCTGGATTAAAATAAAAAGCTACTTCTAATGCCGTCAACACCTACAACGGGACGGATCTCGAGTACGGGACAAAACACGATGTAAGTCGTCTATTTTACATATAAACTTGCTTCTGGGATGACTTTAATCAATCCTCTATAAGCGAAAATGTGATTTGGGCCCCATACGAACCGGCAGTGTTTTTCCTGCCGATATGGGGTTCAAATTCACCGCAAATGCAACGTTCCAATCGATCACGTTCCTGAAGCAAGATGATTAAAATGCCCATTTTTTTTGGAGACATGCCGTCTAAGTTGTCTATATGTTTGTGTTATTCTCTCTCTCCATGATCATTATTTTTAAATTAAATATTCACATATATTTAATATTCAAATATTTTTGTGCAAAAAACAATAATTTGATTATATTTTGGGTGGATGTTTCTAGATTAATTTACGAGAATTAAACATTAA
The DNA here is from genome assembly GCF_028641065.1 of Leucoraja erinaceus. NCBI lineage: Eukaryota > Metazoa > Chordata > Chondrichthyes > Rajiformes > Rajidae > Leucoraja > Leucoraja erinaceus. The sequence continues at coordinate 41,458,296 of NC_073393.1, forward strand.
ATTCCTTCCATCTGGGATATAAATTCATGACAGTGAGATTTAAACATCATGTTATATTGTGAATTCTTGTGTGAATGGGATTAGTTTGTTATTTGGATACTTGGGCTATTAAAAATAAATATCCTTTTCTTAAGAAATCTACAGGACATTCTTAATGGGAAAGTTGTTGGCAGAATGGCATGTCATGCGTGGTTTGAAGAGCAAAAACTTGTAGTTTACAATGCCAAAATTAAAATGTTGAGGAAAAACAAGGTGTACAGAGTTGCTTATTGGTTACAATCTGAGGAGTATGATGATGCTACTGATTATGATATGCCAATGGACCAGCTAGCAACTGATCTTCTCCATAAAGACTTGGTCTATTGCTAGAAATTGAGATTTATTTACCTACCTGTTACGGACTTACAGCATATTATACAATAATATTAAAGTTCTGATCTTGAGAATATAACATTTTTGAATTTTCAAGGCAGTCTGGGTGTTTATTACTATTTCCGTCACAACGGTCAATTTTGTAATTAGCTACAATTACGTAACTAACTAATTATATGCTTTAATTTCAGGTCATACAAGTAAGATGTTTTACATTTGTTTCGATTGCTTCAATCTGTAATAACTGAAAATGTCATTCAGTTCTCTTAATTTTTAAGAAAGTTGTTGGCTTTTGACTGACCTCGATCACAGCTTTTGTGTTTTGTTCATAGACTACAGTTCAGCCTTCAACACGATAGTCCCCACCAGACTGGCCGGGAAGCTACTGGAATTGGGGCTCAACACCTCCCTGTGTGCCTGGGTCCTGGACTTTCTCACCGCCAGGCCCCAGGTAGTCAAGATGGGAGGGAATACATCGAAGTCCCTCACCCTGAGCACAGGATCGCCCCAGGGTTGCGTCCTCAGCCCCCTATTGTACTCCCTGTACACACATGACTGTGTGGCTAGGTTCAGCTCCAATTCAATAATTAAGTTTGCTGATGACACTGTGGTGGTGGGCCTGATCTCAGACAATGATGAGAGGGCCTACCGGGAGGAGGTGGCTGATCTAGCACTCTGGTGCCAGGAGAACAGCCTCCTCTTGAACATCAAAAAAACGAAGGAGCTGATCATGGACTTTAGGAGGGCACATCATCCGAGGACGTACACTCCATTGAGTATAAATGGGGATCCTGTGGATAGGGTGAACTGTTTTAAATATCTGGGAGTCCACATCTCTGAGGATATGACATGGTCATCACACGCCTCAGCACTGGTGAGTAAGGCAAGGCAGCGCCTTTACCACCTCAGGCAATTGAGGAAATTCAGAGTGTCTCCGAGGATCCTACAGTGCTTCTACGCAGCGGCGGTGGAAAGCATCTTGTCCGGGAACATTACCATCTGGTTCGGGAATTGCTCTGCCAAGGACAAGAAGGCTCTGCAGAGAGTAGTGCGTTCGGCCGAACGCACTATGGGAACTTCACTCACCCCCCTGCAGGAACTATACAACAGGAGGTGCAACTCCAGAGCAAACAAAATCATGAGAGACCTCTTCCACCCCTGCAACGGACTGTTCCAGCCGCTACGGTCAGGCAAACGCCTCCGTTGCCATGCAGTGAGAACGGAGAGGTTGAGAAGGAGTTTCTTCCCAGAGGCAATTCGGACTGTAAACGCCTTTCTCACCAGGGACTAACTGTACAGAACGTTTTTCCTTCGATTATTTATTATGTAAAATAATATGTGTGTTATGATTGTGTTTATAATTTGTTTGGTTGTTTTGTTGTTCCGCGAGCATTGCCACTTTCATTTCACTGCACATCTCGTATGTGTATGTGACAAATAAACTTGACTTGACTTGACTTGACTTGACTTGTCAATGGAAAAGCAATAGGGAACAAGATGCTACTTTCCAAGTATGAAAATGGCCATAACTATTTTAATACTGAAGATATAAAAGTGAATTAGGTGTCAAATTAAACTTATTTTTATGCTTTATCTGATGAGATAAATTGCAGACTTGATTTTTTTAATCTCAAAATGTTGTAACATTGCTAATATATGAGGCTTTTCTTTCTCAGATAGAATACCTATAAGGTGTACCCAAGTGAAGTGGTGGTGTGTTATGTGACATTTAGATCAGCACACGCACAGAAAGGGAATGGTTGAACATAAACCATATGCAGGCAAATGGGATTAGGTTAAATTGGCATCATGGCAAGCACAGTGGGCTGAAGGGCCTGTTCCTGTGCTGCACGTTCTATCTTCACTACATGAGCCAGTGGGTACCTAAAGGAAAGTGTTGCAAGGGGTGACATTGAAACAGGAGATGTGGAGTCAGTACGGAGAGAACTAAGGAATTGTAAGGGTAAAAAGACCCTAATGGGACCTATCTACAGGCCCCCAAACAGTAGCCTGGATATAAGGTGCAAGTTGAATCAGGAATTAAAATTGGTATGTCGTAAAGGTAATGCTACGGTTGTTATGGGAGATTTCAACATGGAGGTAGACTGGGAAAATCAGGTTGGTACTGGACCTCAAGAAAGGGTGTTTGTGGAGTGCTTCCGTGATGGATTCTTAGAGCAGCTTGTACTGGAGCCAACCATGGAGCAGGCAATTCTGGATTTAGTGTTGTGCAATGAACCGGATTTGATAAGGGAACTCGAGGTAAAGGAGCTATTAGGAGGTAGTGACCATAATATGATGTTTTAATCTAGAATTTGAGAGGGAGAAGGGTAAATCGGAGGTGTCAGTATTACAATTGAACAAAGGGGAATATGGGGCCATGAGGGAGGAGTTGGCCAAAGTTGACTGGAAATATACACTAGCAGAGATGACAGTGGAACAACAATGGCAGGTATTTCTATGAATAATACAGAAGGTGCACGATCAGTTCATTCCAAAGAGGAAGAAAGATTCCAAGGGGAGTAAGGGGTGACCGTGGCTGACAAGGGAAGTCAGGGACAGTAAAAATAAAAGAGAAGAAGTACAGTGTAGCAAAGATGAGAGCGAAGCTAGGGGATTGGGTAATGTTTAAAGAGCAACAGAAGATAACTAAAAAGGCAATACAGGGAGAAAAGATGAGGTACGAAGGTAAGCTAGACAAGAATATGAAGGAGGATAGTAAAAGGTATGTTAGGTATGTGAAGAGGAAAATATTAGTTAAGACCAAAGTTGGACCCTTGAAGACTGAAAAGGGTGAATTTATTATGGGGAACAAGGAAATGGCAGATGAGTTGAACAGGTACTTTGGATCCATCTTCAATACGCAGGACAAACAATCTTCCTAGTGGCCAGAGGATCTGGGGTGACGGAGGAACTGAAGGAAATCCACATTAGGCAGGAAATGGTATTGGGTAGACTGATGGGACTGAAGGCTGATAAATCCCCAGGGCCTGATGGTCTGCATCCCAGCATACTTAAGGAAGTGGCTCTAGAAATAGTGGATGCATTTTCTAATGTTCTATAGATTCAGGATCAGTTCCTGTGGATTGGAGGGTCGCTAATGTTATCCCACTTTTTAAGAAAGGCGGGAGAGAGAAAACAGGGAATTATAGACCAGTTAGCCTGACATCGATGGTGGGGAAGATGCTGGAGTCAATCATACAAGATGAAATAGCAGCACATTTGGATAGCAGTAACAGGATCGGTCCGAGTCAGCACGGATTTACGAAAGGGAAATCATGCTTGACTAATCTTCTGGAATTTTTTGAGGATGTAACTAGGAGAATGGACAAAGGAGAGCCAGTGGATGTAGTGTACCTGGACTTTCAGAAAGCATTTGATAAAGTCCCACATAGGAGATTAGTGGGCAAAATTAGGGCACATGTTATTGGGGGTAGAGTGCTGACATGGATAGAGAAGTGGGTGGCAGACAGGAAACAAAGAGTAGGGATTAACGGGTCCCTTTCAGAATGGCAGGCACTGACTAGTGGGTACCGCAAGGCTCGGTGCTGGGACCACAGCTATTTACAATAAACATCAATGATTTAGATGAAGAGATTCAAAGTAACATTAGCAAATTTGCAGATGACACAAAGCTGGGTGGCAGTGTGAACTGTGAGGAGGATGCTATGAGGATGCAGGGTGACTTGGACAGGTTGGGTGAGTGGTCAGATGCATGGCAGATGCAGTTTAATGTGGATACATGTGAGGTTATCCACTTTGGTAGCAAAAACAGGAAGGCAGATTAACATCTAAATGGTGTCAAGTTGGGAAAGGGGGAAGTACAACAGGATCTGGGGGTCCTTGTTCATCAGTCAATGAAGGTAAGCATGTGAAGGCAGTGAAGAAAGCAAATGGCATGTTGGTCTTCATTACAAGAGCAGTTGAGTATAGGAGCAAAGAGGTCCTTCTGCAGTTGTACAGGGCCCGAGTGAGACCACACCTGGAATATTGTGTGCAGTTTTGGTCTCCAAATTTGAGGAAGGACATTCTTGCTATTGAGGGAGTGCAGCTTAGGTTCACAAGGTTAATTCCCGGGATGGCGGGACTGTCATATGCTGAGAAAATGGAGCGGCTGGGCTTGTATACTCTGGAGTTTAGAAGGATGAGAGGGAATCTCATTGAAACATATAAGATTGATAAGGGTTTGGACACGCTAGAGGCAGGAAACATGTTCCCGATGTTGGGGGAGTCCAGAACCAGGGGCCACAGTTTAAGAATAAGCGGTAAGCCATTTAGAATGGAGACGAGGAAACACTTTATCACACTTGTGAGTCTGTGGAATTCTCTGCCTCAGAGGCTGGTTCTCTGGATATTTTCAAGAGAGATCTAGATAAGGCTCTTAAAGATAGCGGAGTCGAGGGATATGGGGAGAAGGCAGGAACGGGATACTGATTGTGGAGGATCAGCCATGATCACATTGAATGGCGGTGCTGGCTCGAAGGGCTGAATGGCCTACTCCTGCACCTATTGTCTATTGTCTATTGCCATAGAGGGAGTGCAGAGAAGGTTCACCAAACTGATTCCTGGGATGTCAGGACTGTCATGAAGAAAGACTGGATAGACTTGGTTTATACTCTCTAGAATTTAGGAGATTGAGAGGGGATCTTATAGAAACTTACAAAATTCTTAAGGGGTTGGACAGGCTAGATGCAGGAAGATTGTTCCCGATGTTGGGGAAGTCCAGGACAAGGGGTCACAGCTTAAGGATAATGGGTAAATCCTTTAAAACCGAGATGAGAAGAACTTTTTTCACACAGAGAGTGGTGAATCTCTGGAACTCTCTGCCACAGAGGGTAGTTGAGGCCAGTTCATTGGCTATATTTAAGAGGGAGTTAGATGTGGGCCTTCTGGCTAAGGGGATCAGGGGGTATGGAGAGAAGGCAGGTACAGGATACTGAGTTGGATGATCAGCCATGATCAATGGCGGTGCAGGCTCGAAGGGCCGAATGGCCTACTCCTGCACCTAATTTCTATGTTTCTATGTCTTATGAGGGGTAAATCCCCACGTTCGGGCAGTGGATGTTATTTTTCATTGACTTTAATGAAGCATTCTGTAAGGTATCTCACGGCAGTCTGGTCCAAAAGATTAATTAGGCACATGCAAAGGTAAGGTGAAGTGGTGGATTGGATTCAAAATTGACTTGGCAATGGTAGTGGTTATTCAACTAGGTCCATCCTGTGCCTTTTCACACTTCTAGACCTCTTGCCTGAAGGGAGAGGGAAGAAGATGGAGTGGCCAAGGTGCGACCCATGCAAAGCAACCTCACGGTTCAGGACGTGATCTGCCGTCCCATTGTCCTACTCAAAATTGAGTTCATCAGCTTCAAGTACGGTAAACATTTTCTTCTCGTGCTGGCTCACTTAACATAGAACAGCACATTAAACTATAATCCTCTTTTCGTGTCCATCTTGTTACAAATGTTGGCCTCGCTGTCGTCGTCCGTCCTGAAAAGGGCGCAAGCTTCCGGCGACAATCAGTGGGAGCCATCACTTGTCGCAATAGATGATGGTGGTAGCAGAATTAGCTAAGGTTACTTCCAGTTCCCAACCCCGCAACGTGAATTCTCCTGCTATGGGGCCACTATAATCCTTAACAATGGATTCATTGTATTTTTATTTTCATTTGATAAAGTGATTTCAGCATTTAATTTCATTGGAAATTACATTGATGTGGAGAGAAAATATTCGAGACATCATTTAAACTAAGTGCTACTGTGGTGGCTTACCCGCCTTGCATTCATTTCTGATGTCAACCTTTAGTTCCCTAATAATCTTTGTGGTTTCTTGAAGAGATAGCCTTGAATTGTTTCAGTAGCATGTGTAGCATTTTCTCTCAGCTTGAGGCGTTCTGATCATTATCTACTGTGAATCTTTTTGTTGCCTTTCCCTACTTATGAACCTACACTCGATGTACGTACAAAATAATGTTACACAAGAACCAATTTTCTGGATGCAATGACCATAAACCTAACCCTCTAGTGAAAATCAAAATGTCATGGCTTCCTTATGTCTACATCAGATCTGTCAATTAAAAAAAAATGTTTCCTTTAACAGAAGTAAGCTTTGTGCCGAAATCAGTTTTGGCCAATTTGAATGCCCTAGAGGTATGATGAACTGCAGCAGTAATATTTTGTCTAAGGTTAATGTAATTTTGAACATAAGAACATGGATCTCTGCCATAAATCTGGATTTGGTAAATTTAGTTCACGATATAAAGTTAAGATTTTCTCAATATAAGGTTTAATATGTTACTAATTTTCCTTTTTTAATAGATCAAATTTACACTTTTACTAGCTGTAGCAAAAATATGGTTAAGATTACATCCTAGTCTTTTACGAGAAAATACATCAACTCAACATTTTAAATTGGAAAATAATATTGTGGAGCTCGTTTTCACATAATATTATTTAATGTTCTCAAACTTTGAATATGGCTGTCTGAGGTTCCCTGGTACAAATACAGGGGAATGAAGAATTTGAGTGTCTAACTGAAGCTTTATATTTTAGTTTATATTAGTTTAGTTTCTCCCCGTTGGATTGCAACCTTGTCGTGGTCGGGGAGCTTGTGTGTCTCAGTGACCCCTAGAGCTATGCCAGTCGGGAGATTCGTCTCCTGTTAAGAGTCTCCCATGCTGGACAGGTCGAAGGGTAGAGGCGAGACGAAGAGCGATCCACTGGTCCTCCAGGTTGGAGGTTGAGCACAGGGCTAACAACCCTGTCTCGTAAAACAAATATGTTACGGAAACAGCAACTGAAGGGATCAACACTACTGAGTGGAGGATCTTCGTTGCTGCCCTACATGCCAGGAGGCATAATAGGCAGTAAGTAATTAATTAAGTTTAGTTTAGAGATACAGCGCAGAACCAGGCCCTTCGGCCCACCTAGTCTGCACCGCCCAGTGATCCCTGCACACAAACACTATCCTACATACACTTGGGACAACTTACATGTACACCAAGCCAATTAACCTACAAACCTGTACGTCTTTGGAATGTTGGAGGAAACTGAAGATCTCGAAGAAAACCCATGTGGTTCATGGCAGGGCTGCCAACTCTCACGCTTTGAGCGTGAGACTCACGCCCTCAAGCAATAAGAATCTGAGGGGGTAACTATTTCACACAAAGGGTGGTGGGCATGTGGAAGGAGCTGCCAGAGGAGGTAGTTGAAGCTGGGACTATCACCAGGGCTGCCAACTCTCACACTTTGAGCGTGAGACTCACGCCCTCAAGCAAACTCTCACGCCCTCACGCTGATCAGAAATTTCTCACGCTCAATAGTGAGAAATTTTGTGATCAACGGAAATTTCAAAACTCGGATAAACTGCATGGTCCGCAGGTGTTGGAGAGCCGGGGCTGCGGGAGGGATGGGAGCAGAACCAGCAGCGGGAACAGATGAAAACATTGAAATCATACTTCTACATGGCACTAAAACATGATTTTAATACATCAAATTTCTAAAAGTTCCTACCCTGGGAGGGGAGACCCCCTTCTTCCACACCTTCTCCCCACTCGGTTGCTCCACTCCCTCACCGGGTACCCCCAAAGCCAGTGATCAGTGATCGCACAGCCTCCCCCCCTTTCAAAAATGCTCCAATCCAATTTAAAGCATATATATTGCATTCAAGTGTAGGTTAAAAGACTCGCTGCAGTATGCACCATATTGCACAATTTCAAGCTGAAAAATGCAAATGTTCCGTACCTCCACCCCCCGGTTGCTACGCTCCCTCAGGCTTGGTCTCGCAATTTCTCACTCCCAACTCTCACCCAATGTTGGCAGCCCTGGTTATGGGGAGAACGTACAAACTCCATACAGACAGCGCCCATAGTCAGGATCAAACCCGGGTCTCTGGTGCTGTGAGGCAGCAACTCTACCACTGCGCCACCTTGCTGCCCTGCCATTTAATAATTTTTATTACTGTTCTTATTAAGATAGCTTGGAAATATGGGGCAATGTTTTTATTTCATATGCTAGACTTCAGTTTCATGCCTAATAAATTGACCGTCCAAGTTCTGGAATGCCTGGGGTACTTTGGCCTTAAAATGAGTTAGCAGAACTCCCGAAGTGATCGCCACACCTCATCTCTCTGATAACTGCCAGCCTGCATACACCCACACATTGGAGCCCAGCATTAGTTGGAGAGCCATGTTTTGGTTTGCAGGTTCTCATTTCAAATGGGCAGAAAAAGTGAAAGGTGTTTGGCACTCTGATGAATTGACATGAATGCCTGATCAAGAAAGCATCAAAAACAGGATAGGATAAATTGAGTGACACCAATGCAAAACATTAGAAACATAGAAACATAGAAAATAGGTGCAGGAGGAGACCATTCGGCCCTTCGAGCTAGCACCGCCATTCATTGTGATCATGGCTGATTATCCCCAATCAATAACCCGTGCCTGCCTTCTCCCCATATCCCTTGACTCCACTAGCCCCTAGAGCTCTATCTAATTCTCTCTGAAATCCACCCAGTGATTTGGCCTCCACTGCCCTCCACTGCAGGGCATTCCACAAATTCACAACTCTCTATGTGAAAAAAAAATTCTCACCTCAGTATTAAATGGCCTCCCCTTTATTCTAAGACTGTGGCCCCTGGTTCTGGACTCGTCCAACATTGGGAACATTTTTCCTGCATCGAGCTTTTATAATTTTATATGTTTCTATAAGATATCCCCTCATCCTTCTAAACTCCAGTGAATACAAACCTAGTCTTTTCAATCTTGCCTCACATGACAGTCCCGCCATCCCAGGGATCAATCTCATGAACCTACGCAGCACTGCCTCAATCACAAGGATGTCCTTCCTCAAATTAGTTCGCTGGACAAACATCGACAAATATGTCTTGTAATGCTAGGTGGAAGTGCGACTATGTCAAGACCTTGACATTGACCTATTAATACTATGTGCCACAAACCAGCCATGATATACTATAGCTCCCTGCATTTGTGAGTAAAAGACTTCATAGACTCTGGGTGAGCAAGAATCAGATGCAGCATTCTACCATATACCGCAAGGAATCTGCAGCTAACATAATGCCGCTCTGAATCAGTGGGAACAAAACTCTTTACAAGCACTTTGCAGGCAAGTTGCATGTTATTCAGTTCAGTTTAGTTTATTGTCACATGGACCGAGGTACAGGGAAAAGCTTTTGTTGTGTGCTATCCAGTCAGCAGAAAGACAATACATGATTACAATTGAACCATTACAATGTACACATACATGATAATGGAATATGTAAGAAGGAACAGCAGATGCTGGTTTAAACCGAAGACAGACACAAAATTCTGGAGTAACTCAGCGGGTCAGTCAGCATCTCTGGTGAGAAGGAATGGGTGACATTTCGGGTCGAGACCCTTCTTCAAACATGAATATGTTATGTTAAGCTGCCTGAAAGCATAAGATTGGCCGACTGATAGCTAAAATGTACAATGCTTTTATCATGATGCATATTGTACACTGATCCAAAGACACAAGGCAGGGTGATGGAGGAATGGGGGAGGTGGGTCTCAGATCAGCTGTAGTCATGAGATGACTGAGCATGTGGAAGGCAGAGGGATGGGAGGAAACACCATGGGCTCCAAACAAATGAATGGAGACCAAGTTGTATAAGTACCACAAGGTCACAAGGTCATTAGTGATATGAGCAGAATTTGACCATTTGGCCTATCAAGTCTACTCCACCATTCAATCATGGCTGATCCATCTCTCCCTCCTAACCCCATTCTCCTGCCTTCTCCCCATAACCTCTGACACCCGTACGAATGTAAAATCCATCTATCTATGCCTTAAAAATACCCCTCGACTTGGCCTCCACAGCCATCTGTGGCAATGAATTCCACGGAATCACTACCCTCTGACTAAAGAAATTCCTCCTCATCTCTTTCCTAAAGAAATGACCTTTAATTTTTAGGCTACGACCTCTGGTCCGAGACTCTCCCAGTAGTGGAAACATCCTTTTCACATCTACTCTATCCAAGCCTTTCATACTTAGATGGGACCTCCCAGTCTCGGGTTTCCAGCTGTGCTAGATTCCTTTGTCTGGCCATGCTTGGCCAAGCTTCTGCTGCAACTTCAACAAGATCTCCTTTGGTCTATTGCTCTTGTGTATGTGGTATGTGATTATTGCTGTTACTATAGTGGTTTTAGGTGCCTCCCCTTCTCCAGAATCCCTTCAGAAACGCACCCAAAACCAACAAGAACAACATAATTATACTTAAAGTTTATTTGGCTCGGATACAGAATGAATCATATTTTGAATCATTGGAATAGAGTTTCTGCTTACTTCAGCAGGAGTCGCACCCAAATTCCAATGCATCCAGCCAAATCAACAAAAAATGTTAATTTTAACTGAGTTTTGTCCAAAAATACTTTTCTTTTGGCAATAATTTACATTTGAGATTCAATTTGGCCAAATCAAATCCACAAAGTGCCAACCCCTCAAGCTTTAAACTGCCAGATTCTACCAACTTCACTGTCAAAATATTGTTTCAATTACAGGGGCTCCCTGGCTTATGGAGGACCTGGTCTACAATATTCCAACAATGCACAAACTCCACGGTACATTTTCAAACCATTTTCAAGCATTATTAATAATAAAATGCTTCGTGGTATTAATTCATAAATGGACACAGGGGTATATTCCATCAGTTTAATTATGGGAAACACAAGGATGATTGTCTAGGAAGAAGGGTCTCGACCCAAAACATCACCCATTCCTTCTCTCCAGAAAGCTGCCTGACCCGCTGAGTTACTCCATCATTTTGTGTCTATGGTGTAAACCAGCATCTGCAGTTCCTTCCCACACAATTTGTCTGCTCCACTGTTAAATCTCCTCGTTAGGTCGACTTTGAAGAAGTTCTCCTCCTCTCAGTTCTAGGATGATTGTTTAGCCAAGTTTTGCCCTATCCCCACCTATCTTTTTAGTTTAGTTTGGAGATACAGTGCTGAAACAGGCCCTTCGGCCCACCGAGCCCGCACTGACCAGCGATCCCCGCATATTAACGCCATCCTAAGCACACTGGGGACAATTTCCATTTATACCAAGCCAATTAATCTACAAGCCTGCATGTCTTTAGAGTGTGGGAGGAAACTGAAGATCTCAGAGAAAACCCACGCAGGTCACGGGGAAAATGTATCAATCAATCAATCAAAGACGTTATTGTCATTCAAAAATACACCAATAAATGCAAGTCTGAACGAAATTTTGTTGCATCTGGCTCACCGTGCAACATAAAATAACACAAGGATAAAATAGATAAAAAGATAAAATAGATAATAGTGGCGGCACATTACATGGAATTCAAGAGTCTGATGACTCGGGGGAAGTCCGTACAGACAGTACCCGTAGTCAGGATCGAACCTGGGTCTCTGGCGCTGTAAGACAGCAACTCTTTTGCTGCGCCATTCTGCCGCTGATTGTTCAATGAAATTAATTCTAGCGAGTGTATGTAGAGTGATACGAAATGGGCAACTATAGAAAACAAGTGTTTCTGACTCATGGAGAAATTGATCCTGGACAGTTTTCAGGAACATAAATCTTTTGTAACCTGAGGCCGGCACTCTTTTTCAAAAACCTTGAAATATTGTGTATTTTGTGATGTTTTATTTCTGGATATTAGCTCCTGAAATGTAACTTAGACAGACAGTATGCTACTCACAACACACATAGACTCAGACATTCTGGTGCACCCCAATGTCTGAGCTAATGGACCGAGCATCAAAATGTCAATAACTTCAGAAAGAGGGTGGTGGGTGGTCCTTCACTCGGAGGGTCACCACTGCTATAGAGTGAGCTGCCAGAGGAGGTAGTAAAGGCAGGCATGATAACACCATTGAAAAGGCACTTGGACAGGTACTTGGATAGGAAAGGTTTAACACAGGCAAATGTGGACAAATGGGACTAGTTTACCGTAGACGGCACAACTTGGATGAGATGGGCTGAAAGGTCTGTTTCTGTGGTGATCACTGATTCTGTCAGTGCCCTCTGGTACGAACTGTGCTGCATTTCTTTGGAATACTTGCGCAAAGATGGACATTGATGGAACAGAGGACAAGGTGAGGTTGTGCTTGTGATCACTTCGATGGCCGCGAGGTGGAGGTGTGGCTTTAGGTTGCCAAATCAGAGGACTGCTGGGCCAATTGGGGGGCAAGATCGTCAAATCAATTGTTGAGACAATTGCAAACTAGATTGCAGAGGGTCTTGCGGTCAGCGCCGATCAAACAGATTCAGTGTGAGATCAGTTAATGAGGGAACTGAGTAACATAAAAGATAGACACAAAATGCTGGAGTAACTCAGCGGGACAGGCAGCATCTCTGGAATGAAGGAATGCGTGACGTCTTGGGTCGAGACCCTTCTACAGAAAGAAGACCCGTTCCTTCTCTCCAGAGATGCTGCCTGTCCCACAGAGTTACTCCAGCATTTTGTGTCTATCTTTGGTGTAAACCAGCATCTGCAGTTCCTTGCTACACACTTCATCTGCCCCAATTGTGAAATCTCCTCGAGGTATGACCACTTTGAAGAAGTTCTCCTCCTCTCAGTTCTCCGACGAGCGTTTTGCAACATTCTCTCTCGCTGCTCCGCCTCAGTGATTCCTCCTGCTCTCCAGCTCGTATTCACACCTTACCCTTCCTTATCTCTTTGTCTCCCTCTCCCCTGACTCTCAATCTGAAGAAGGATCTCAACCGAAACGTCACCCATTTCTTCTCTCCAGAGATGCTGCCTGTCCCGCTGAGTTGCTCCAGCATTTTGTCTCTATCTTCAGTGTAAACCAGCATCTGCAATTCCTTCCAACACATTTTGTCTGCAGTTCCTTCCTACACATTGAGTAACATGAAGGATTGAGTTGGGGGTAAAGAATTAATGCTATGATCCAGATTGCATTATGTAGAGAAGAGTTCAGCTTAATAATGGTTCTTAACCAAAGGTAGACACAAAATGCTGGAATAACTCCGCGGGACAAGCAGCATCTCTGGAGGGAAGGAATGGGTGACGTTTTGGGTCGAGACCCATCTTCAGACTGACTCCAGACTTCCCGACCCGAATCATTCTCTCCAGAGATGCTGCCTGTCCAGCTGGGTTACTCCAGCACTTTGTCTATCTTCAGTTTAAGCCAGCATCCGCAGTTCCTCCCTACTAATAATGTATTTTTCTGGGACAACTTTGTCCGATTTGTCCTGCAATGTTCCAAAGAAATGTTGCAGAAGGGATGATGTAATTGTGCAGCAGATGTTGAACAAATCATGTCAAATAGCAAACACCTGGGAACTACGCTGGGAACTATCTGGTGGAATTTCTGGAATCGCAATACATGGCCCAGAAATGATTGTCATCACATTTCATATTTCAATTATGCAATTGTGTAATAAACAATGCATCATCTAATAAATCTTTCAGGGGCTTCAACGCTCACAATTATTAATCATAAAATAAATTGTGCATGAGGCAGCATGACTAACTCTGCAGTCTGGTATAATCCTTTCCGAATGAACCCGTTCAATGCGTTTCATTTTCTCTAGAAGTTTTATGTAAAATAATTTTTAAATGATAAAGGAAGCACACAATTTGAAGCAATTCTGTGCGATACCATTTCAATTTGATCTTCCCATCTCATTTGTCCGGGCCATCGATAAAGATACTATGTAAAGGAGTAGGAATGAACTGCAGATGCTGGTTTACACCGAAGATAGACACAAAATGCTGGAGTGACTCAACGGGACAGGCAGCATCTCTGGAGAGAAGGAATGGGTGATGTTTCGGGTTTAGACCCTTTTACGCTGACTGGATAGCACGCAGCTAAAGCTTTTCACTGTACCTCGGTACACGTGACAATAAACTAAACTAAACTGATATGACTTGAGATTAATTGGTTACGTTCAAAAACATTCAAGTGCTAATTAATATGTGCGAGATGAGGTCATTATTTCCCCTCCAGGATGTTGAATAACATACAGTTTGGATCACTCGTTACTGCACACTGATGCAATTATAAAGAAAGCACGTCAGCGCCTCTACTTCCTGAGAAGATTATGGAGATTCGGTATGTCAAAGAGGACTCTCTCGAACTTCTACAGGTGCACAGTAGAGAGAATGCTGACCGGTTGCATCGTGGCCTGGTTCAGTAACTTGAACGTCCAGGAGCGGAAAAGACTGCAAAAAGTTGTGACCACTGCCCAGTCCATCACCGGCTCTGACCTCCCCACCATCGAAGGGATCTATCGTAGTCGCTGCCTCAAAAAGGCTGGCAATATCTTCAAAGACCCACACCATCCTGGCCACACACTCATCTCATCCCTGCCATCGGGAAGAAGGTACAGGAGCCTGAAAACTGTAATGTCCAGGTTCAGGAACAGCTTCTTCCCGACAGCCATCAGGTTATTAAACACGACAACCTCATAAGCTATGAACTACAATAGACTATTATTATTATTATTATTATTATTATTATTATTGCACTGTTATTGTTTTTGTTATATTATTTATTATGATTACATATTCTGTTATTCTGCAGCAAGTAAGAATTTCATTGTTCTATCTGGGACATATGACAATAAAACACTCTTGTGACTTGTGTTCTTGTCCAGATCCTCCTCTTAACGATCACAACCTTCCACAATTTCTCATATCGGAGACGGAATGATGTACTGAACTTAAAATATTATTAACCTTGACATTAAAAAAAAAAAAATAAATGGCTTATACTTGCTAACATAAACTTTTTTATTTATCCTTTTATTACCATAAACTCTCCTTTTGATATTCTGCCATTCTTTTTAATATTAAGGAAGAATAAACAATGTGACTATGAAAATGACGTTATTCAGAAATTCTCCAAAGATATGACAAACTTTTTAAAATATGGAAAGGGAAGAGTTCCATTCAGCCTCTTCAATCTTTGCACTTTGATCTCAACTATTTTGAATTTGGTGGATTGTGGAGGGAACATTATGAGGGTGTTGCCTGTGGGCCTGAACTTTAGGGAGAGGTTGGGCAGGCTAGGACTTTATTCCTGGAGTGCAGGAGGATGAGGGGTGATCTTATAGAAGGGATTATGAGGGAAATAAAAGATCACGAGGGGAATAAATAGGGTAGAACCACAGTGTTGTTTATCCAGAGTAGGGCAATCAAGGCACTGGCCACTCAAATCAGCTGCCCTGGACATTTTATGACTTTTTACTGTATTTTAATGTTGCTGTTTTACCTGCACTTTTTAATTATTTGTACTGTTTCATCAGGGACTGGATTGTTTTTATTATTTTTATTTATGTGTGAAATGTTTGTTTTATGTGCGATGCTCTGGTATTCCCTGGACAACGTCTTCTCATTTTGCACTGTACAACTGTTGGTTTGCAAGATGACAATAAAGGTTGATTGATTGATTGATTGAAGATCACCTCTCATCCTTCTAAACTCCAGAGTGTACAAACCCAGCTGCTCCATTCTCTCAGCATATGACGGTCCCGCCATCCTGGGAATTAACCTTGTAAACCAACGCTGCACTCCCTCAATAGCAAGAATGTCCTTCCTCAAATTAGGGGACCAAAACTGCACACAATACTCCAGGTGTGGTCTCACTAGGGCTCTGTACAACTGTAGAAGGACCTCTTTGCTCCTATACTCGACTCCTCTTGTTATAAAGGCCAACATGCCATTCGCTTTCTTCACTGCCTGCTGTACCTGCATGCTTACTTTCATAGACTGATGTACAAGGACCCCCAGATCCCGCTGTACTTCCACTTTTCCCAACTGCTAACTATGCCTTTGCTTTAGCTGGTGGTCACATCCATTCCCTCCCTCGCAAATGAATAGATGCAAGTGGCATGTAAAGCGTCTCTTCCATGCGCGCAATCCATGAAGCCGATGAAATGAGTCAGCTGTCACACCAAAGATAGACACAAAATGCTGGAGTGACTCAGTGGGGCAGGCAGCAACTCTGGAGAGAAGGAATGGGTGGCGTTTCGGGTCAAGACCCTTCAGACTCAGTCTTCAGGTCTGAAGAATGGTCTCGACCTGAAATGCCACCCATTCCTTCTTTCCAGAGATGCTGCCTGTTCCGCTGAGTTAAGGGCCTGTCCCACGAGCATGCGACCTGCATGCGGCAAGCGCGACCAAACCGGAAGCGGGGGCCGCGCGGAGGTCGAGTGAGTGACGTGAAGTTCGAGCGAAGCCCGCGGGACGTTCGCGCGTGACGTACGGCGTCAAAGCGCTGCGCATGCCCGTCGAGGCGGTGCGTACGACGCCGAGGCGGCTGCAGGCCGGCAGGCCGTTGCCACGTGGAATTTTTGAACACGGTCAGTTTTTTGGAGCCCCGCGCGATGTCGGGACCAGCTCCGCACAACTCCATACGGCTCCGGCGATCGAAGTGGGACCGGCCCCGCGAAGCCGTATGGCTCAAGCGACCACGTTAGGTCGCGCTTGCCGCATGGAGTGGTGCTGGTGGGCCACACCCTTTACCCGTTGAGTTACTCCAGGCTTTTAATGTTAAGTGATAGGTTGATATAGGTGAAAGGGGTTTTCATTGGCAGACGGGTGGACAAAGGCTAGCGTTAAAAAGGAGACAAAGATCAGAAGGGGAATGAAATGTGAAGCCAGATGAAGTGATATCGGTGCAAGAGGGATTGGGGGGGGGGGGGGGTGAAATAGTGGGAGAAATGGGTGTGCACTTGGCACAAGGAAGAGAGAGGGAAAAAGGGCAGGGGATAGTTATTAGATATAATTGGAGAATTTAATGTTCATGCTGTTGTGGTGTAAGCTACCCAAGCATAATATGAGGTGCTGTTCCTCCTGTTTGCGTGTGGTCTCACTCTGGCTAAGGAAGATGTTGAGGACAGAAAGGTCAGTGTGGGAATGAGAAGGGGAGTTAAAATGGTTAACAACTGGGAGATACAGTAGGCCTGGCTGGACTGAGCGCAAGTGCTCAACAAAGCGATTGCCTAGTCTATGCTTGGTCTTGCTAATTAAAAGGAGGCCCCATCTGGAGCACTGAAAGCAGTGATAAACCTGGGATATCTACTCATTTAAAAATAATTAACAAATTGAATTGTGTACATTTTAAACATAGAACAGTACACAACAGAAATGATCCTCTCGGCCCACAATGTTTGTGCCAAACATGATGTGCAGTTTGACACAAGAAGCTGGGGTAACTCAGCGGGCCAGACAGCGTCTCTGGAGAGAAGGAATAGGTGACGTTTCAGGTCAAGACCCATCTGCAGACCCGAAACGTCACCTATTCCTTTTCTCTAGAGATGATGTCTGACCAGCTGAGTTACTTTCTTAGGTTTATCTTAGGTTTAAACCAGCATCTGCAGTTCCTTCCAACACATGATGTCAAGTTAGACTGATCTCATCTCATCCATATCCCTCTATTCCCTGCACTTCGATGTGCCTATCTAAAAGCCTCTTCAACTTGTATCTGCCTTCACCAGCACCACTGGTAGTGTGTTCCAGGCCCTCACCCTTCTCTGTGTAACAATCTTGCACCGCACATCCCCATTAAACTTTCTCCCTCTTACCTTACAGCTGTGCCCTCTAGTGTTGAACATTCCACTCTGGAAAAAAACGTTTCTGACTGTCTAGATGTTATTACCTTGTGCTATTGTTTAATCTGCCATGATTACTATGAAACATTATTAATCAAAATGATTGGTATAATTTAAAGAGAAGCCATCTTTGGTTTAATTTAGAACTACAGTGCGTGAACAAGCCCTTGGGCCCTCTCAGTCCGCACTCACCAGCGATCTCTGGAGAGAAGGAATAGGTGATATTTCGGGTAGAGACTTCTTCAGACTGAGAGCTGAATGCACTAATGCACTAATACTTTGAGTACATCTGGATTAGTATTGTCTGAATAAGAACTTGTTAATTTGGTAATGATCACCTTTTATTATTTCATGTGGGAGGAGTAGAATTAGGCCATTTGGCTCATCAAGTCTACTCCACCATTCAATCATGGCTGATCTATCTCTCCCCCCTAACCCCATTCTCCTGCCCCCTCCCCATAACCCCTGACACCCATAACAATCAAGAATCTATCTATCTCTGCCTTAAAAATATCCACTGACTTGGGCTCCACAGCCTTCTGTGGCAAAGAATTCCACAGATTCACCACCCTCTAACTAAAGACATTTCTCCTCATCTTCTTCCTAAAAGACGTCTTTTAATTCTGAGGCCATAACCCCTGGTCCTAGACTCTCCCACTAGTGGAATCATCCTCTCCACATTCACTCTATCCAAGCCTTTCACTATTCTGCATGTTTCAATGAGATCCCCCCTCTCTCTTCTAAACTCCAGCGAGTACAGGCCCAGTGCCGACAAACGCCCACCATAGGTTAACCCACTCATTCCTGGGATCGTTCTTGTAAACCTTGTCTGGACCCTCTCCAGAGCCAGCACATCCTTCCAGAGATGTGGTGCCCAAAATTGCTCACGGTATCCAAATGAGGCCTGACCAGCGCCTTATAGAGCCTCAGCATTACATCCCTGCTTTTGTATACAAGCCCTCTTGAAATAAAACCTAGCATGGAGTTTGCTTTCTTTACTACCGATTCAACTTGCAGGTTAACTTTTGGGGAATCCTACACCAGCACTCCTGAGTCCCTTTGCACCTCTGATTTCTGGATTCTCACCTCATTTAGAACATAGTCTGGAACATTTCCAGAACTTTTAGAATATTCTGACAATATATAACAAAGCAATGCAGTTATAACAAGTGAAACAACTAACAGGGAGCCATCTAGTGTTCATTAAACAAATTGCAAGTAGCTTGTATCTGGGCCTAATTTTAGCTGACCCATTCATGCATAGAAAATTACAACACGTTTCTTTAGAATTCAATCCCGTTTCTTGCTCTTGAGATGTGACAATGAAGCCCAAACTGGATTTTGCCCAACATCTTCAGAATTTAAAGTCATGAAATGGGTGAAAGAGACAGACTGCAGATGCTGGTTTAAACCAAAGACAGCCACTAAATGTTGAAGTTTCTCAGAGGTATAGGCAGCATCTCTGGAGAGAAGGAATGGAATAGAACATGTCTCTTCCTCAATATCTCTGCTGGTAATATTCTAGCCCTAACACTATGCTAACAAAATAATGATGCACAGTTTTCAAATCTCAGTGATGGGATATATAAATAAATAAATAAATAAATAAATAAATAAATAATCTTATTTATATAGCACATTTTTAGTCAACTTGCATTGACCCCAAAGTGCTTCACATAATTACATTACATTTACACACAGGCAAAGGTGGGTGAAGTGTCTTGCCCCAAGGACACAACGACAGTATGCACTCCAAGCGGGATTCGAACCGGCTACCTTCCGGTCGCCAGCCGAACACTTAGCCCATTGCGCCATCTGTCGTCCCATATAATCATTATTTCCTTAGTTCCGTCTATTTTGTAAAATTTTAAAACTTTTAATGTTCTTTCCTGATTGAGCCTGAACCAATTTCAATTTAACTGAAAGATAGTCATTAAATAAACAATTCAAAATCGTGGCAACCTCTTTGCCCAATCAACAATGGATGCTCCACCCTGATGATAACATGTATGGAGATAAACCTGTCAAAGGGCTGCAGTTTGATATGAAAGACAGCCATCATAATAATATTATCGAAACCTCCAGATAGACAGCAGGCCCAACATAAAAAGTGAAAGAGGTTGATGAAAGAGCGGGTGAAGGAAAGAATATTTCAAATCTATTCCATCATGCGTGTGGCCTGGTTCCGTGCGTGGGGTCGCCAACTTTCTCACTCCCAAATAAGGGGCAAAAGGTCAAAATACGGGACAAATTCCCGACGGCAATTCGTTGACTGACTCGGCCCTGGCTGGGTGAATGATGAGTTGGCCCGGGTGCTGGACTGCACACAAAGCCCAGCCGGCGGGGCCAGCTGAGGAGTTTAGGCCAATAATAGGAAGAGTGCAAAGGAAAATATGAATTTGTGTACAAGCCCATCGTGAATGCGTGACATTTCGGGTCGAGCCTTCTTCAGATGAAAGGTCTCGACCCGAAATGTCACCCATTTCCTCTCTCCGGAGATACTGCCTATCCCACTGAGTTACTCCAGCATTTTGTGTCTGTTTCCGGTCTAAACCAGCATCTGCAGTCCATCAAGTGAAATTGTTTTATCACTTAAATGATGCAGAAACAAATTGATTGTGAACAAAAGATAGTCTACAGGATGAACTTGTCATGAGCCTGCATTTTAAATAGTGTTTTGGTCTTTTCTGTATTGGCATTTAAAATAAACTCGTATACATTCTGATCAATATACAAGGGATAAACATTTCAAATGTTGAGTTTCTGTTGGGATGCAAAGCGTATCTTGAGCACCTAAATGCTGTGATTTGAAAATCACTTCCTGAGCATGTTGCAAATTTCCAAAATGTGCTTCCACTTGGTATCATTGTAAACAATTTTATAGATGCATTAATAAAATATCAGTCATTTAACATTAAGATAAAAAATTGTAAATAAATATAGTAGAATAATTCACAAATTACCGGTTTGAATGAAACATGCTGAAAATATTTATTTAAGTGCATGTGCAAATATCATCTGCAAATTTACAGTAAGCTGCAAAGGCAATTGGTCAAAAAATTAAACAGAAGTAGTTTTAAAGCATTTCTGCTTTGTGCGAATTCTGCAAACTACTGTTGTAATATGTACACAATGAACTGCATTTAAGCGCGATGTGAATTAACTTTCCATATAAAGATTTTTTTAATTCAGCCAATACATGTATACAATACTGTAAAAAAGATGCATCTGTAGTTTGTACTAACCAATATTTATATGACACTGAAAGGCACTTTTGCAACACACTTACAAATGAAGACAGCAAATGTTTTTTTCCAACGATACTAAAATAAATTTCTGATAAACGCATTGCACCAAAAGTAAATTACCTAAATATTTCACAATATGTTATAAAGATACATATCAAACAGAATAAAGCACCTTTGATCTAAAATTTGCTGGACAGCCATAACATACTCTAAATGTCTGCATCATAACTTCAGTGCATACATTATATCCCATTGATAAGGGAGTTCACCATAACATCAAATATAATTTCTTGCTCCTGAGTTTGTATTCCAAATGAAATAAGCATAAAATTTTAAAGATTTATACATAAGATAAAAATCTGTTTACAAACTTTCAATTAAACAAAACAGCACATTGTAATTCCAACAGATAACGCAACTGTTCCAATTGTTATGCTTTGAGGAAGACGGCATTCACATTACAAAAAATAGCACCCTTTACTGTTTATTGTTGTTCAGAGCTAATGTAAAGTCAACCCCTTTCATTAAGTAGAAGCAAATATGTAGAACATATCTGCAACAACAGTGTCTGTGTGTCAGTGATGTATAAACTTGGAATGAAAGTTGCAGCAAGTTTAGAGTTTCAGTTATGCGAGCACCAACATAATTAGCAACTGTTTCACAGGATAAAATGTGGAAGTATGTTCAAGCTTGTACATAGAAAACTCGTCACAATGGTTATCCACTCAATCTTCAGTTAAATGACTGATGCTGGTTTAATAACACGCAACATTAGGAATTTGTTCAAGATGGTACCTACATTTGGAAGTTCAGCTTCATCCAAAAATCTCACAGATGCTACAAAACACTTCGCTGGTGCTGTTTTTTTTTTTTTTGACAGATGCTGCATGATCTACTGAATATTAGTTGCAGTTCAACACATTGTTGGTGGAGGTGATGTTAATCGTTTGGAAATTAAGATCCACACGGGTTGATTGGGACAGAGAGGCGGTGACAAACAAAATATCAGCATGGTCAAGGACAGTTTTGGAATAGTTTGTAAGAGGAAGATTGGGAATTTAGCTTTGGAAAATCAACAATGGTTTTGAGAATAGAGTTACCTGGATGGAACGGGTGAGGTCAACATAATGAGAAGATCATGGTGGCAGATTGTTGATATTCTGAGTAATGGATGGAAGGAAAGGTGTGCTGATCCAGGGCCAAAACCTTCAAGCTGGAAAGGGTACAGAGAAGATTTTCAAGGATGTTGCCAGGGCTAGAGGGTCTGAGCTATAGGGAGAGGTTAAGAATGCTTGGACTCTGTTCCTTGGAGTGCAGGAGGATGAGGGGTGATCTTATCGAGGTGTATAAAATCATGAGAGGAATAGGCCGGGTTGTTGCACAGAGTCTCTTACCCATGGGTAAATCCAGGACCAGAGGACATAGGTTTAAAGTGAAGGGCAAAAGATTTAATAGTAATCTGAGGGGTAGGTTTTTCACACAAAGGGTGGTGGGTGTATGGAACAAGCTGCCAGAGGAGGTAGTTGAGGCTGGGACTATCCCAACATTTTAGAAACAGTTAGACAGGTACATGGATAGGACAGGTTTGGAATGATATGGACCAAACGGCGGCAGGTGGGACTAGTGTAGCTGGGACCTGTTGGCCGGCATGGGTAAGGTGGGCTGAAGGGCCTGTTTCCACTCTATGACTCCAGGACTCTAAGTACAGGAAGGGCTGAATGAAAAGTGACATGGCAATATTGCAGAATAGTTGAATGAAAAGTGACATGGCAACATTGCAGTACAGTTAATGGTTTGCCTGTTTACATTGACTAACTGAATGTAGAATGAAAGCAAAAGTAAACGGGAATAGATCAGCAAACCTGAAAAAAGGAATGAGGTATCATACTTCACTTTAGATTTGTCCGAGGCTTCTTGACATGCCTAAAAACACAAATTAATTTGAATAAAATATGCATTTTGTGACCATTTTATGGCTGAAGGGAGAGGCTATGACATTAGAAACACATTTTATTCAATGTGTGGATAATATCTAGAAGTGACATGGTTCCTTCAATGACACCCACTATTAAATCTACTGAAACAAAAAGATGCTAGTTAATATTAATCAAATAGTTCTGACACAAAATGAACTACATTTTATAGATTGGCATTTGGAAGTAGCGTAGAACATATGAACTCTTGTGGTACTCTGATTAAGGCAATTGCTCATCAGCCCAAAATGATTACATTTTCTCAGTTGCAACATCAAAGTCATAATGAGTACATGATAAAACAGGTAAATCAAAGAATAATATTTCGGACACAAAGTGAAGTATTTCACAGAGATGTCTGTGCAAGGTAATTCCAGCTATATGTAGAAATAATGCTGAAGAAAATCTAAGGCTTTTATGTTCTTTTTCCACAGAACTTTCAATCGCCAATAATTCACGGAATCAGCGACATTAATTCACTCCAAGGCGTCTTTTCTTAAAGGAATCTTGAAGCTGGTTAGTTTTTGTCCAAATAATTGGCTGAGAAGATTACTCTGTGATTCTGCTGTCCGATAGCTGTTTGATTCAACAGGCTTTACGCCTTGCATCAATCTATGTTTTCTAATTGAACTGTTCACAGACTGAGCACCTCCCTTGGAATAAAGTGGAGGTTTCGAGATTAACTCTTTCTTGTGCTTGTATTCCCCAATGAATGGTCGCATATCCGGCTGCTTGAGTGGACAGAAATTCATGACATTTTTTTTACACTGTGAATTATTTGTCCACGGTTTGGTTCTGGATGCTAGATGGCTGCCTGTAGGCTCATCTCTAGTAGTTGCAGTGCTCTGATTATCTTGTTGCATGCACGATTTCCTCACGCATTCAGTTTTGACCTGTTTTCTTTTCTTATTTCCTTCATCTACAGTTAACTTGTAGCTATTACTGTTTTTGACACAAGCAGATTTTTGCTCCTTTCGTTTTTTCTGATTAATCTTTGGTTCCGAATCTTTAGCTAGTTTCTCCGAAGGTTTATATTCACCTAAGCTTTGCTTTGCCTTTTCAGCAGCGGCCATTTTGAAGTGGCTATTGCAAGGTATTTTCTGGAGGTCATTTGTTTGTTTCGAACTATCGTAGGGTTCCTCTTGCTTGATCTTCTCCTTTGCTGAATGATTACTCGGTTGAACATTGTCGTGGGGTTTAAACGCACACGCGTTCACTGGACTCAAAGGCGCTGCCACTGCTCCGTAGAGCTGATTGTGTACTTCCGGCATGGGTGGAGCAGCTAAATCAACTAAATGCAGCTCGTGACATAATGGAAGAGACACAACTGGGGAAAGGCATGGTGGAGAATCTGCAACGTTTGGCTGTGATTGCTCCAGTTCCACTAGCAGCTCGGAAAAATCATCCACAACATCTGTACGAGTTGGTGTCAAAACATTCATCTTTTCTGTTTTATCATTTACTTCAACCGGTGAGAATTCAGGAGGACCTTCACAAACACTGTGATCGAAACCAATCGAAGAAATAGCCGGAATATTATTTTCTCTGTTGACTTCAGTCAGCCCATCGTGATTAGTCTTCTGTTTTTTATTGGGTGGTATGGATGCACTTGAATAACTCTGAGTGAGATTGCTCTGTGGGTCTAGATGTCCATCCTGC
Source organism: Leucoraja erinaceus (assembly GCF_028641065.1). Taxonomy (NCBI): domain Eukaryota; kingdom Metazoa; phylum Chordata; class Chondrichthyes; order Rajiformes; family Rajidae; genus Leucoraja; species Leucoraja erinaceus. The sequence goes on from NC_073393.1 coordinate 41,483,125, forward strand.
AGGGGAACATAAGGTCTCATCACTCCTCGGAATTTGTGGGTCTTACTTCCACCTTCCAAGTGTTTTTCCATGTGCCGATCATATTGTTCCTTTTTTGAAAAGGTGTAGTTACAAGTGCTGCATATGAAAGACTTTTTGATGACATGCATAACATCAGCACAGAGCTCACAGGTATACAGTGTTGTATGTTTCACCTCAGGTTCTTCTATGACTAGGTGTTCCCCTTTAAGATGGGCTCTTAGCTCCTGCATTTCCAAATAGAAAATGGGACACTTATAACAGAGATAAATTTTCTGCAAACTGTGAACGACCAAGTGTCGCTGAAGCTTAAATGGTTTGGGAAATTGTTTCCCACAATGATGGCAATCTCTCGACGGGTCTTTGCAATCAGGATGCATTGAAACATTCTTCTGTATTGGTTCAGTCTTGTGCATAAGCTCTGGATTCGCCGAAGCTGAGAGTTTAAGTGCACTTGTAAAATTCAGCTTGGTCTTAATACTTGCTTCACTTTGGTCTTTATTTTTCCCAGTTTGCTTTTGGTTTTCTTTCAGAACTTTGGTTTCTTTAATCAGGGACTTTGCGACTGAGTCAACTGTTTTCGATTTGCCGTGCTTTTTATTGAGGAGCGTGTGAAAGAAATTTTTCATCGCACTATCTTCACTAAAGCAATTTGATAATCCAATTACTGACTTTTGGGCTTGCCCTTTCCGTGCAAACTGAGTAGCATGCTCACGCAAATGTTCGTTGTACATCCAGACATCTGAGATCTCTTTCAGGCACATACCGCACGTCCAAATGCCTGCCTTATTTTTGGCATGCTTTTCCTTTAGATGATCTCTCAGCTGTTCTCTGGAACTAAACTTCCGTTGAACACACATGTAACATGTTGGGGGTGGGGAAGGGTTGTGTGAGAGTTTGTGAAAGTCCAGTTCGCCCAGGGTGAGAAACCATTGAAAGCAAACTTTACACTTGTACTGCTTATCCTTGGACTTGATACTGATGTCACCGCGATTCTTTACGGTTCTCCCCTCCTCCGTCCTACCCTTCGAGAATTTCAAGTTCTGGCTTTTCTCCTCACTCGTACCATGTGCAACGTTCAAAATAGAGGACTTATTCCCGGGGGAATTGTGCGGATCCCCGTCTGGATGTTCATAGCCTTGGTTCAAGGCTTGTACATCACCGACATTTATACTCCTCAGAATACATTGACCAGAGGCTAGCCCTTCAAAAGGCTCGATCGGTTGGGAAGATTCCGTGGCCTCTAGTTGTGGCTGGATGTTTGGCGCATGTTGTCGTGAGTTCATCGTTTTTTCTGAAGTTGATTCAAATGAAGTCGTGTCACCATGTGCTGAGATGTCCACAACCTCTGGAGGATTGCTCCAAACTGTGGCGTTTGGAACAGTGTCTGTCATTGACTCTATTTTGCAGTTTTGATACAGTAACTCCATTATGTTATTGTTTGTATTTTCAGACATTCCACTACCTTCTAAGACATCTTCACTGCTACATTCACGGGCCACATCCCTGGAGCTTGTAACATCACCACAAACAGAAGTATTTTTATTTGCCACTGCTTTACTGTCATTACTTGTATGCGACATGATGGTGTCATCTGTTTTCAAATGATCATTGTAGCTCCGAACAACTTGCTCACTATTTTCCACCACAAAACCCGAAGAAAACATTTTAAAGGTACTCGATTCCATGTCCATTTTACATTTTTTGCTTCTATTCCCATAAACCCTTGGAGACCTTTTTCTGACAACTGAGTTGTCTTCCGAAAATATTTGCGATATTGCACTATCCATAGTTGGAAAATGTTGCGAATCTGAGTTTGGGGCAATTACTTCCAGAACGGGTAGCTCTAGGTCAATAGAATCTGATTCATTCCAGGGTTTGGATGGTGCATGTTTCTGTAATTTCTCAAAACTGTCATCATTTTTCAGATCCCCCACCGTTTGAGAGTCCATTTCTGGTATTTTAAGTGGAGAACCATTGAGAAGATTGGGCACTGGGTTACTGAATACTGGATGTTGGCAGGCAATAGTCTTTTGCAGTAATCCCACTGCCTTCTCACTGGTTCCTTCTTCTATTTTTATAGGTTTGGTGTTCTGGCTGCCTTCATTCGAGGAACACTTACTAGGAAAATCAATCTGGCATTCAAGTTCTCCATTGCACTCTTTCTTACATGAGTCTTCTTTCAGCGAAACATTAATCAGGTTACATACTTTCTCTTCTACAACTATTGTTTTGTCATTTGCAGACTTCTGCCGTGATGTCCATTCTTTTGGTGTGATGCACATTTTGATTGATTTGCTTGTTGATAATGAATTTTCCATCTGCTGTTGATGTATAGGACTATCTCGTGGTTCTGTCACTACCTGGAGCTCTAACAGAGGGCAGGGCTCATCTATTTTTCCATAATTGACACCCACTTGCTTGCTAGATTGCACAATTTCACCATTAAAAACCAATTCTTGTTCATCTTTTCCAACATTCCTGTTCTTTTCTTTTGCCGGAGTTGGAGCGTTGGGATTTTTTTTCCTATATTGCCTTACAATATCTTTTGAGTTGATTGAATTAGATATTTGTTTTTTAGTATCTTCCTTCGAACATTCAATAGTTTTTTTAGATTTTGAAATGCCAAGCTTGGCAGATTTATTAGCTTCAATTTGCTCATTGCATGCCATTGTTCCCATATCCTGCTCAGATGGCATGACAGAAGGTTTTGGTTCCTCTTTTGTATGCCCATCGTGAATTTCATTTGTGTCGGTTACTTCCTCGAGGTGTTGATTTTCTTTGCAATGGAAACCAATTTCATTTTGTGCAAGCGTAGAATTACTTTCTTCACTGTGCTTATCGTCACATAAGAAAAGATGATGGTCAGTCTGAATAGTTTCCTGGCTAACAGGAGTATCCAAAGAATGAATGTCCATGTGAGTTTTCTTTTCTGATGCACTAAACAAGGTGTTTTCTGTGTCTTGTTGCCATTCTGTATTTGGTTCCGTTGCTGAAATGCTGCACGCCAGAATTCTGTTTACTTTATTTTGACTTGTTTTCTCACCTTTTAAGCGATGTTTGATGGCTTTATGTCTAACCAAGCCTTGTTTAGATCTGAATGATGCAGAACAGACATTGCACATTATGACAGTTTGTAGATTTTGCTCGGTTTGAGGAGTGGACGGTTCAATTAATTTCTGCGGGTCGGTCATGGAAATATTTTCTGGAAGTAAATTGTTGGCCGCCAAATCTAATTGCTCACTGCCATGCAAATCATTCAGTGTCTTGGCCAACATTAAACTGCTCAGTACAACATCATCGCTGTTCGCTCCGTCTTTTTCACCACTTTCGCTCTCCACTTTTTCACTTGGGTGAGGCTCAGTCATCGGCAACGATGAACTGGAATCCAAGTCTGCATTATCACGCGATTCACTTTCACCTCCAAATTCTTCGGAAACTTTTGTTATTTGGTTAACAATCTTCTCATCAGAGCAGTCATTTAATTGTCCATGATTATTTGCAATTGGGGTTACCTCACCATTCTGTTGCTCTGTTGACAAAGGACAGAATGCGTTGTCAATGGCCAGGGTTTGTGCATTGATAATCCCATCATTGCAGTCTATGAATAAATTACTATCCATCTGCTTCGTTCCATTGGAAAATACTTCATCCTGTAGACTGATCTGTACATTTTCTTCAGGTTTTTCTTCCACTGTAAGAAAACCGATTTGTGCATTTGTCTCAATACTTGATTTTCTTTTGGTTGGTCTGTTGGAATTGTCAGTGTTCGAATGCTTGTTTAAAGTTTCCATAGGAACTGAATCAACAAGGGGTGAACTGTGCAAATTTAGATCCGACACATGTTGGGGAGATGGCGGTAGCTCAAGCAAATGACCTTGAAGAGAAGGGGGGACATTTTCATGGAAATTAGAACCCAAAACTTCAGCATAGTTGCACTTGGAATGCTCAGCTTCGACCACGCCACCTGAATCATTTGCAGCGGCAGAACAATGATTCATTTCTAGACCCGCACCTCCGACTAGATGAGAAGTCGGCGATTTAGTCAACGTCTCAGAAAGAGTACAATCATTAGATTTTGCTTCCATACAAATGGGCATATCGGTAAGCAATGATGTAGTTTGATCAAAAGATCTATGATCACTACCTTTCATGTCTTGTCCCAAAAATGACCAATGCTCACTGTCATCTGTATCTTCATTGGAATCCTTTGTTGTGTTTCCATTAGTTGTTATATTGGTGGGCAATTCTTCATTTATTTTAGACAACAAGATATCAGCAATGTTTTCTGCACCGGAGTTAGTTTTTAAAGCAGAGTGACCATCGTGAATTTGTGTTTCTGGTACTTTATATTCAAGATCGTGCTCTGTTACATTCTCCTGAGGTTTAGCGATACAGCCAAGGGCACCTCTCTCAGCGTCTTGAGAATCGAAGTCCAGATGGAGAAACAACAGCGATTCTTTACACCCATCACTCTTTGGAATAACATCATCTTTAGAACTGTTGGATGGCTCTTGCTGGTTGCTTTTATCAATGGGCGCAGGTGAGATATTGGAGTAACTATCCGCAATGGAGAGAGACTGCTTTTCCGAAATGCTTTCTGTGCAGGATGTTACGGTTGCCATTTCCGGAGATTGTGTAAAGCAGCCGTGCTCAGGTGAGTGGTCATTTCTGCTGGTATTAACATTTTCATCAATGACAGACGATTCATCACTTGTACCGACATGACATTCCAATGTAGGCACTGGGTGAGCAATATCTGATGAAGCTTCGGACTGAGCCATGTCATTTACAGTTAAGTGTTCAACCGGAGGTTCTACATCACAGCTAGTTTCTGTTGATGGAAATGATTGTGACAAAGGGCAATTTGACTGCTCGGGTTCCAAGGTTTCTTCAAAAGCGTTCAAACACTGCTTGGTTGCTTTTTCTGTTTCATCGCCATCACTGAAAATATCCAAAGCCATTTCTTCTTCTTTTTCTTGGTGATTAAAAAAAAATGGCACGGAGTTTTGAGTGGAATTTTGAGAATGGTCCGCAATTTGAATCAAATCTTTTTCCTCAAGTGTTGGTGGATTTGCATTCGTCCCATTCAAAGAAAACAAGCTGCACGGGTTCCCCTCGAACTCCGAATTGTCAATAACACCTTCTTGGGAATGTGGAGCTTTCTTTAAATGGTTGGTTAAAGGGATCTGCGATGTTAAAATCTGAACTGAAATCTCAGACTGTTCTTCACTATTGTCACTTTGACTGCAGTCTACAGGCTCCCATGCACCAGAATTGGCTTCAGTATTTTCAGCCACAGTTTCAGCAATATCTTTCGGCAACTTTGGCAAAATATTCTGAGCACTAGTGTTTGCATCAACATCCAAAATTTGGCATTTACTTGTGCTAATGCTCTGTAAAATATTGTCCATCGGATTAATGGTGGAATCCACATTGTGAGCAGTGTTCAAAACCGCTTCAGATCGCTCAGAACTGATGCTGCCATTCAAAGAGTGGTTTGTTGGAATGTGTGGGGCTGCGTAACAAGAGATCATCATTAATTCTTCATTGCATTGTGCCGTGCGGGCAACAAAGAGCTGAAGTTGCTGTAGGGGATTTGAATCGGGTGCAATCTTTACACTGCTGTGTTGTTCAGTCGGACTTATTCCAACATATGAAGAACTGATGGTATCATTTATCCTTTCTTTATATTTTGTCTCTGGTGATCTGTCAGAGGTAGTGATTTGATTTGTTATGATAAGTGATTGATCGGTTTCTTCAGACTCCGATAGAAAGGCAGATATTACACTTTTTCCACTTGACTGGTTGTCAGATGTGTTTTGCTGTTGATGGTTTACATATTGTTCCTCCTGTGAATGATCAACGGCTGTGACACTGAAATCATTTTCTGTATCGCAGGCAACTGTATCCACACAAGGTGAGGCTGCTGGGTTTTCAAAGCTGAACAAAACTGCCTCGCATTCAGGCTCTGATTGCTTCTCTGCAACATGACATTCAGTAGATCTATACTGAGGAGACAGGTTAAATGGTTTCTCATGGTCTGTACTGCCAGAAGAGCTTTTATTCTCGCTCGCAGTTTGACATTCCTGCTCTCCGTCTGTACTCTGTTGCAATGAGCTTTTGCCTAGTACAGTATCTGACATGATTGCAAGATTTGCAATTAGATTTTCTGTGTAGTACTGGTTCTCCAATTTTTCCTCCGTTTTCTCCGAGTAACTCCCAGGGGAAACTCCGGTTTCCTCTTCGGCACTGTGTTTGGGTTCATCGTCTTTTCCGTTTCCTGGCTCTTCAGGATGAATTGGATAATGAGATTGATTATCTTTATCGGGAGATCTTGGGTTGGCATGGACTTTGTCAGGTGTTTGGAAGTCATCTAATGGCACAAGCTGGAAGGGACAAGTCCACATGTCTTCAGTATCTTCAATAATCCCAACGGAACTGGGGCGTTCAACTTTAGGGGAATTCAAAACTGTGCCCTTACAATGCATATACATATTTCCATTGCTAAACGGATGATTTGCAGCATGTACAGTCTGTCTATCACATTTATCTTGCTCTAGACACAGAGATGAAGGTGGACTAGTTTGATTCTTTAAACTTGCATTCATATATTCCCCAGTACCGGCTTGGGCAACAGGAGTTTCGTTATTTCTTTGAGGAGCCTGAAGTTGATTTTCCAGCTCCGTCACCAACCTTTTAATTTCCAGATCATCATCTGATAAGGGTACGACGAAGGGACCATTTTGGTCATCTAGCCTTTCGGGCAGAAGGGGCGGTGTAGTAACAGGGGATGATCCCGTTGTCGGGGAAAATTTCTTAATTTGCGCTGACTGCACGGAGAGATCTTGGAAATGTGTGATGTCCTCCGGCAAAATTGTGGACATGTCTGGCAGCAAATTCCAATCCTTCTGCTCCAGAAATGATGGATATTGCAACTGAAAAGCTGCGCCGCCGCCTTCTTTATCGCCATTACAAGAAAAGGGATAATAGTTTTCCTTGTTGACCAAAGTGTCTGTGTATAGCTGACTATTAAAATTTGATATGGGAATGTCACCAAATATTCCAGGGGTATGAAAAGATACTGGAGACTTCATTTTGGCTGGGCATTTTTCACTTGGATATGCATTAATGAACCTTTTTATGTGATCCTTCTGTAAATAATTGTCACTGCTCTCATTCTGACAGAAAAAAATATCTTCCAGATGTGAGGAACTACGGGCCAGAGATTCTGAGAAAGCAACAGCGTGCTGTTTTTCTAAATCTTTATGCCCACTGTACATTCTGTCCATGGTGTTCTGAGCTGCATCATCATACACTTGAATATTAAATGCAGATGAATTATCATGAAAACATCCAACATTTGTCTTATAGGCACCAGTCGATCCAACAAGACTGTCTTTCATTTTGTTGCTTGCATCTGCTAACTCATCTTTCATGTCTGCAGTCAGCTCTGTGGTATGTGTTAAATTATTTTGATTTATACCGGCAGTAGAATATTCAACAATGCTATCTTCACAAGAAGAACATTTTTGTATATCTCTTTGATCAAAAGTTAATTCAGTGTTCGGTGCTATAGATTCATTACTTGTCGTGGCAAGATCTTTCTCAAAAGACTCACAGGCTTGTGGTCTCTTTTCGTTATAACTAAGCTCAACATGACTTGGGTTTGAACGTACAATGCATTGCTCCTCAATCTCCATTTTGTGTGACCCACCGTGGTCATATAAATGTGTCATGGTGTGACTGGTACTCTGGGACCCTCTTCCTGAAAATAAACATTTTGCTGAACCAAATTCTTTTGTGGTTCTTGAAAAAACTGCTTGGTTCATAGAACTGTCTTTTGAAGTTCTAGCTGATTCATCAATCAGAGGATCTGGTCCAATGCACTCAGCCTTATACGTACGATCAGTAATTGAAATAAAAGTAGAATGCTTACTCTCTATGGTATTTTTCCCTTTCTCATTATCTGAGTCTGTCCGTTCTACACTATTTGGGCTGTTGGTATTTTCACTTGAACTACTGGTAATGTTGCTGTATTCACTGCTGGTGGAAGATTGGCTCCTTCTCCTTCTGAGCCGACTGCTATGGTATCTCTTTGCTCGATTGCGTCCCTCGATTCCTATGCTGCGTTCTGGAGTTTTCTTGATTTTTATATATCTCCAGGATTCTTCCGCCTCCACTCTCCCACATTTGGTTTTGTGCTCTCTCGTGATGCTGTAATTGGCTAGTTGATTTAAGCACGGCGTTAGATATTTGCTGCCGGGAGGTTCTGCTTCTTGGTCCGAATCTGAAACATAGTCATATTCTCCCAACTTACCGCTGCGTTGGTGTGAAAGTAACTGCTCGTTCACGAGAGAAACGTGCAATTTCTTATTGCTTTTCACGTGTAACTTGTGCAGTTTGTTCTTCTGCTGTACAATCTTATGAATCAATTCCTTGCTCCAAGTTCGGTTGCTGGATTTCCTTTTTTTAATATCCCTTAAAGCAGGCCGGTGTAATTTGGAGTGGCTGTTTACAGTGACGATTTTTAAAGGGGTTGAGTGAATGGTATCCCGGATATCGCCATTGTTTTTGTGCTTGTCTCTTTCACACTTTTTTCTCACATTTTGTGCAGGTTGAGACAAAACTTCACTTATCCTGCGATGAAGTGCAGCGTCGGTGTCTAGCTTCCTGCCTCCTTTCAGCTTCATGAGTTTTGTACTGGGTTTGGTATATTTTAAGGAGTCAAAAGAACTCTCATGAGAACATTTTTTAATACTGTATTTATCCACCCGCCTGCAATAGGATTTAGATAAGACAGAAGTTGTTGAATCTTTTTTCTCAATTTTCCTGTTATGATGTCTGCTCTTTTCCTTCCTCTGTGTATGCCTGTCACTCTGTCGGTTATTATAGACAGTCTTGATCTGTATGGATTGGTCATCTTCTGCTTCTGCGAGTTTGCTAACAGCTTTGCTTCCTAACGGCATGCAGTCCTTCATCTTGAAAGCCATCCCGTTTCCTGCAATTTTTGTCGTGGATAGTTCATCATCTGCAAAAGCTTCTATGAAGCTACTGTCAATTTCAGCATTATCAGACTGATAATCGAGACCATTCAGAGTCTCATTGATTAAGCTATCAAGCTTTGCGTCGTCAATCTCTAAATCAGAGGCTGTTAGCAAAACTGAACCGGATCCTGCTCCGCTAAAAATATTCAGTTTAAATGGATCATCTTTTGGATCAGATGCAGCCTCGCCATCTAGCAACAGATCACAGGACTTGCTTAGGCAAAGTAAAGACTGGTGTGGATCAGATCCACCCCGGGTTGAGTGGAGAACGGTTCCCTTAGCTGATTCTGCATGGAGCCGCCTGCTCTCTGTAGCTCGGGTTGGATCCTGCTGCTCGGTGTGAGAACCTGAATGAATCCCACAGTACTGACGGTGATCGAGAAACGACGCGACATTGTTAAAATTTTGATCACACTGTTTGCACGTAAGCAGCACGTCCAGTTGGTCAAGGTTTGCGCTGCTGAGGGAGTTCGCAAAAAACTGTTCCGGGAAGGGTTGGGACTCAGTTTCAAAGTCGTCTGCACACCCATTGATTTTAGCAGTTTGTTGTGAGAATGAGTTGTCCTGGATATATAATAAATTGTCTTTAGTTCCCCTGGAATGATCAGTGGAGAAGTATGCGAATCCTCTGGTAGGGTCATGATGCTGGTGTAGCAGGTTGGCACTGATGTGTTCAGAGGAAGGGAACCTTTTGTCTTCTTTGCTGTGGCAGTGCTGATGATAGAATCTGGATGCACTAGTTAGGGTGGGCATATGACTTTCTTCTGAGTTGGTGTTCAGAGGGCTGTTGGCACTGTACACCGTGGACACTGGGGAAAGAGAGGAACATGTGCTGGTAGATCCAGTGTTGAGAGTTGGGGAAGATTGTGGAGATTGATACGGGGAGCCTGATATACTTTTGGCTATTGTAAGAGACCCATGACCGCTGCCTCTCACCGACGCTGAGCCAACGGGGTTCAGGTCACAGAATCTGTTTGGATTTCTGGAATCGCACAGTGAGGTACTGGTGTTGTCTAGACCATTTCGGAATGCAAAAGCGTCAGTCGTGTTACAGTTCTGGCCATTCCCACTGTTCCTACTGTTTTGGAGCTCCTCGCTGTTCACCTGCCGTTTGTTACGGAAAGTTACCGGCTTACAAACGGGCGGATTTCTCTGTGCTTTCTTACATTCCTGCCACTCGGAGGCTCCGAGAGGAAAGGCCAGCTGCTGACTAGTAAGTTGCCTTGAAAGTTCAATTCTATTTTGGTTTGGCATTGCCGACGTAAGGTGGATTTGTTGCCACGGCAACCTGGAATTACCATTTCTCGGGGCTGGCTGCTTTTGGTCAGCGTGGGACAAATTGGACACAGATTGACATGGATATGAAAATTGGTTTGCGACTGAAGTGTAAGGTGCAGTATTGTAGTCCTTCGTGGAAAACATTTTGTTTCCTTCCCAAGCCTGCGGTACCCTGGGTTGACTATGAATTTTAGTTGAAATGTTTTTATCAAAAGATACTAAACCATCAGTAACACTGTTGTTGGAAGGACTGTCGTAAACCTTATCCTGAAAGTGCATCTGCGGTAAAGAACCTTGTGTTATATTCCTTCTCAGGGACTTACCCTGAGAGTCCGTTCTTTCAGTGCCTCGGTCCCCTTTTAAAGGCGAGCACTTTTTGTTCATAGATACATATCCAATACCATTTTTGTGCAAATTAAATGCGTCTGATGTACAAACGGTTTGGTTTTCTTGGAAAGTACTCTGATTTTGGTCATTAGCACCAACAGAAGAGACAGCACCATTGGACGATACAGCACCAGAGGAGGGTAAAGCACCATTGGAAGATATAGCACCATTCATATCATTTGGATGATTCCCTTTGTAGTGAGATACACGATGAGGGGTACCTTGGTTGGATGGACGCAAAAACTGAGTTTGGTGGGAAGAATGTGTGTAGCTTCTGCCGTCTGATGAAGTGCCACATTGCCCATTCCTCACACTGTCTTCATGCCCATCGCCTGTAAGCTGGAAGACATAACCACTATGTGCTACCTGGGCATTAGGCAGTGGAACATCTGAGAATTCTTGCTGAAAGTGGCATTGACCACTGTGTTCACTGTTGAATGGATCAGCAGGTACATCGTGCAATTGTGGTAGTGGATATGGGAATGGAATTGACCTAAAGCCCTGCGTGTTGGACTTGCTGCTTTCTGCCACAAGAGGGAAAGTGCTCTGCTTCTGAGGGGACATTCCATAGTTGGTACCTGCAAATGGCTTTTCCGGAGAATGCCAATCCACTGAAAATGGCGAAATGTTGGAATTATTCCTGCTGCCATGGAATTCTGGATATTGCAATTTGCCATTGAAGTTGGCGTTGTCTCTGGAAATGTTGACATTTCCCTGGGAGTGCGTTTTGGATCCTTGGTTCTGATTTGCAACCACTGTGGTATTTGAGGTATAACTTGTGGAGGTATGGCTTGCAGGGTCTTCCTGATAGTGCCTGCTGTAGCTGAGATCCTCTTGTTGGAGTTCTGCCTCTCTCTCGGGAATACTGGGCACGTTGAAACGATAGCTCCCTGTTATAAGTTCTCGTTTTCCTTCTAGTTTCTTTGCTGACGTAATCTTTTGCTGTGGGTACGCGATTCCAATGGTGGGGTTGGATCGGGAATTGATATTAAGTTTATAAAGATGGTGCGGCCCTTTCCCGTATCTTTTGTTCTTCTCCTTCCCTTTGTTTTTCCCATAAGGTGACTGTGAAGTACTTTTGCAACTCGAACTGTTGGATGAAGACCATGTGTGTTCACTCAAAAACCGTGGCTTGCTCTGAAGAGACTTAAAGTCAATTCGTCCAGCCTGCTGTGGCCTGATTACAGCCTCTCGCTGGTTATGGCTATCCTTGTTCTTTCTGTGCAGATGAGAATGATTCAAGGAATTGCCATTCAGCACAGTTTTGCAGCTTTCAGGGCCGCTGGTGTTACCGCTGTTTAATTTTCTGCGATCCTTTTCACTGAAATGTTCAAAGCCGCCATCCTTTTGCTGCAGTTTGGGATCAGTGTCCGAATCTTTAATCGCATAAACATGCTGTGTGTCTCCCGTCATGATATCAAAACCAAAAAACAGGAGTTTGTTATCGTCTCGATACTAAATTACTCTAGTTTCCTTCAGAGGCATGGCCAGTTATTCTTGATGAACGGTAACACCATTCTGCAAGCCAAATATGACTGAATCAATTTAAAACTCATCATAAAAGGAGATGCATATCTCTTCGAGACAAACTGCAAATCTTCCATCATTATTGCCATGGACATCTGAAAGAAAAGAGAAAGAAATTGCATCATTTCACTGCAGGAGATTATTCAGGATGAAACCAGACATGTCTCATCATATTTTTTACTTTACTTTAGTTTGGAGATACAGCGTGGAAACAGGCCCTTCGGCCCACCGAGTCTGCACTTACCCTCTGCACATTAACACTATCCTACACACACTAGGGAAATTTACATTTACACCAAGCCAATTAACCTACAAACCTGCACGGCTTTGGAGTGTGGGAGGAAACCGAAGATCTCAGAGAAAACCCACGCAGGTCATGGGGGGAACGTACAAACTCCGTACAGGCAGCGTCCATAGGCGGGATCAAACCCGGGTCTCTGGCGCTGCAAGTGCTGTAAATGTAACCCGACCGCTGCACCACCGTGCCGCACTAATGTCTTCTATAAAACTGTGCCCGTTCCACAATTGTTCTAATGATCATGATAACATTGATATAGTGACGTGTACAAAGCCTTTTTATCACTAGATGAAATTTCCAAATGACCATAACAGTGAGCTATGCAAGGTATCCATAACTGAGGCATTGGGCAGGAGTTCTTGGGGGAAGTTTCAGAGTAATTAGGATTTAAGTGCAGAATTCCACAAATTTTTCAAGCAACTTTGCATATAACTGAAGTGTAACTATTTTCCTCAAAACATTATTACGCATTCCTCAATTACTTGCGCATTTTTTGTTAGAGTTTTGGCTACTTTATGCATGCCCGACCCCATATACATTGGTTAGTTTTAGCATTAAGGATAGAGTTAGGCAATATCCAGGAATTATACTGACTTATGCCCGCAACTTCATGGGCCCCAGTCTGAGAATGAGTTATATAGGAACGAACTCCAGATGCTGGTTTAATCCAAAGATAGACACAAAACGTTGGAGTAACTCAACGGGCCAGACAGCATCACTAGAGAGAAGGAATAGGTGATGTTTCAGGTCGACCCTTCTTCAGTCTGAATAGGTGACTTTTTGGGTTGAGACCCTTCTTCAGAATGAAGTGTCCAAACTATTTTGTCTTCTACTCACGCATAAATAGTCTGAAGAAGGGTCTCGACCCGAAACGTCACCTATTCCTTCTCTCCAGATATGCTGTCTGACCCGCTGAGTACTCCAGCTTTTTGTGTCTATCTGAGAATTCGATATCTGGCGTTGAAATAATTTTTCATTAAAGCCTTATCATAATCATCATCAAGGTAAGAGATTGAAAAAAAGGTTTCCCCCAGCCCCCTACCCCACATAAAACAAACCAGGAACATTAACATAAACTTTTAAAATATACTAAAAATAACAAAAACAAAAATATGATAAGACAGACAGACTGTTGACGAGGCTGCCATTGCTGATGGCGCCACCCGGTGGTATATTAGACAATAAAATTGGACCTTAATTGGACAATAAAAACTTTGTCTTTCATAGCCTGGCTAAATGTTATCAGATCCCTGTTCCACAACCAACCCGATCTATGGATCAGCGGCAGGGATGAACAAGGGATGAACAGGAATAGCTACTTCCCCACAGCCATCAGGCTATTAAAGCTGGATTGGACAAAACTGATTATTAATAACCCATTATCTGTTATTTGCATTTTGATCAGTTTATTTATTCATGTGTGTATATATTTATATTATGGTATATGGACACACTGATCTGTTTTGTAGTAAATGCCTACTATGTTCTGTGTGCTGAAGCAAAGCGATAATTTCATTGTCCTACACATGACAATAAACTCAGTTGACTTGACTTCCATTCCACATACTGCTGGAAAATAGGAATTTTCATTGCAAGAAACAAGATGTCTTGCCAGAAGTCATCTCACTGTCATATTTCTCCAATTCAGCCAAGCAAATAAGCTTCTCTGGGAATTTGGATCAAAGCTTCAGCGGGGAGGCTTGGCACACGTGCTGCAAAACCACAATCCAGAAGATTTGGACATATTTTATAAAGGGAATAATTGTTACAAAGGACTTTGCATTTTCCCATTGCCTGTCACTTTAATTCTCCACCCCACTTCTACTTAATATTCCATTCTTAACCTCCTCCACCATTCCAAAGTAGCACAAGTAAACATTCTAAATCAGTGCCTCATCCTTTTCACCAGCCGAATTATCAACTCAAAATTGAGTTCAACAAGTCCAGTTAATGATTCTGCTATTCACATTTACGTCCATTTGAGATTTATCATCTGTTTGTTTACGAATATTTTAGACCATAAGACATCGAAGCAGAATTAGGCCATTCAACCCATCCTTTCACCAGCCCATTCACCCCGCCTTTTAATCGTGGCTGATCCATTTTCCCTCTCAACCCCATTACTCTGCTTTCTCCACCTAACCTAAGATGCTCTTCTTATTCCAGAATCTATCAATCTCTGCCTTAAAAATACCCAATATCTTGGCCTCCACAGCCATCTGGGAATGGCAATAAACTTCATAGATTCACCACCATCTGGCTAAAGTAATTCCACCTCATCTCCATTTTGAAGGTATGTCCTTTTATTCTGAGGCTGTGCCTTCTGGTTCTTGACTCTCCCACTAGTGGAAACATCCTTTGCACATCCACTCTATATTGGCCTGTCATTGTAGGTTACAATGAGAATCCCCTTCATCCTTTTAAACTCCAGTGAATAAAGGCCCAGAGCCTTTAAACCCTCCTCACATGTTAACTCAATCATCGCCAGGCTCATCCTTGTAAACCTCCTTTGGACTCTCTCAAACACCAGCCTTCCTCAGATATGGGCCCCCAAACTGCTCACAATATTTCAACTGTGGCCTTACCAGTGTCTTATAAAGTCTCAGCCTTACAGCCTTGCATTCTATTCTCGTCTCCTCGAATGCGAGCATTGTATTTGCTTTCTTTACCACTGACTCACCCTGCAAATTCACCTTTTGGGAATCCCGCACCAGTACTCCCAAGTCTCTTTGCGCCTCCGATTTCTGAATCCTCTACCCATTTAGAAAGAGGTCTATGCCTTTATTCCTTCTACCACAGTACATGACAGCACACTTTGCTACGCTGTACTCCATTTGCTAAGTAACCTGTACAAGTCCTTCTGCATGACTCCCTGCTTCCACAACACCAACCGCCAATCTTTGTGTCTGCACACTTGGCCACAAAGCCATCAATTCCATCCATCATCCAAATCATTACCATACAATGCGAAAATTAGCGGAGCCAAAACCCGACCCATGTGGAACCATCACTAGTCATTGGCAGCCAAGCTGAAAAGGCCCCCTTTAATCCCACTCTTTGCTTTCTGCCAGTCCGCCAATCTTCTATTGATGCTAGTACCTTGCCTCTAAACACCATGAGATCTCATCTTGTTTTGCAGCCTCAATTGTGGCACCTCATCAAAGGCCTTTTGCAAATCCAAGTAAACAACATCCACTGATTCTCCTTTGCCCATCATGCTTGTTACCTCCAAAAAAACCTCCCACAGATTTGTCATGCAAGATCTCCCCTTAACTATGCTGACGTTGACCTATTTTATCATGTGCTTCCAAGTGCCCCCACACCTCACCCTTAATAATGGACTCTAAAATTTTATCGGCCATAGGGGTCAGACTAACCGGCCTTTCTTTTGCCTTGGCAGTGGAGTTACATTTGTGATGATTTCCAGTCCCCTGGAACCATCATTGAATCTAGTGATGCTTGAAAGATCACTTCTAACACCTCCACGATCTCTACAGCTGAAGAAGGGTTTCGGCCGGAAATGTTACCTATTTCCTTTGCTCCATAGATGCTGCCGCACCCGCTGAGTTTCCCCAGCTTTTTTGTGTACCTTCTACCACCTCTACAGCTACCTCTTGCAGAACGCTGGGGTGCAGTCCATCTGGTCCAGGTGATTTATTCATCTTCATCTTCAGATGTTTCATCGTCCCCAACACCTTCTCCTCAGTAATAGTGACTGCACTCACTTATGCCCCTGCCCTGACTCTCTCGTATCCCTAGTGTCTTCCACTGGGAAGATTGGTGCAAAAAACCTATTCAGTTCATCTGCCATTTCTTTATTCCCCCTTTACCACTTCAGCAGTGTCAGTTTCCAGCAGTCCAATGTCCATTCTTGCCTCTCTTTTACTCTTTTATATATCTGTAAAAACATTTGGTATCCACTTTTATATTGTTGGCTAGCTTACCTTCACATTTCATCTTTTCTCCCCATATTGGATTCTTAGTTGCCTTTTGTTGGGGTTTAAACGATTCCCGATCCTCCAGGGATTCTGCTAGACTCCCTTTCCAATCAAGTTTGGCCAGCTCCTCCCTCATGCCCCTGTAGTTCACAGTAACACCGCTAATCTGATTTCAGCTTCTCCCTCTCAAATTGCAGGTTGAATTCCATCATATTATCACGTTATGATCACTGCCTTCCTTCACCATAAGAACCCTATACAAGTCTCGGTCATTGCACAACTCCAAATCCAGAATTACCTTAGCCGAGCGTCTCTAAGAAACCATTTTGTAAGCACTCTACAAATTCCTTCTCTTGGGGGTCCAGTACCAATCTGATTTTTCCAGACTACATGCATATTGAAATCCCTCATAACCACTGTAACATGTTCTTTCTTCATTATGCATTTTCTATCTCCTGCTGTAATGTGTACCCTACTGCTGGTCACTAGCTGTCTTTTAACCCTTGCAGTTTCTTAACTCTACCCACAAGGATTCTACATCCTTTTATCCTAAGCCGTTTCTTGCTATGGATTGGATCTCATTTCTTACCAACGGAGCCACCCCACCCCCTCTGCCCACATGCCTGTCTCTTCGATAGGATGTGTATTGTGGATATTTAGCTCCCAGCTCTGATCCTCTTACAGTGATACCCACAACATCATACCTGGCAATTACTAACTGCCATCATGCTCATCCATCTTGTTTCCACACAGGGGCGGAAATCCCCCTTAACTGTGGGGGAGGGGGGGGGGGTGCAGGGGTGCCACACCCACCACCCCTCCTGTTTTGAGAGGTGGGGGACTATACCCCCCATTTTTTTGTAATCCTGATTTTATAACCCGGTGAAATCTCCTCTTTCCGCTAGACAGTGGGGGTGGGGCTGATGATCGAGGGAGGACGCCGATTGGACGAGAGAGACGTCAGTCAGCAGGCAATGGGGACGGGATATGATGATTCAGCGCAATGATTGGAGGAGGGAGGTGTCAGTCAGAGGAGTAAGTAGGGGGGTAAGACTGAGGAGAGAGCGCGGTGTGATCCTGGAGGAGGAACACGTCCTTCGAAGGCTTCAGCCGTGGGCCCTGTGGACGGTAATTACGGGAACGACAGCCCAGGCTTACGGCCAGCGCGGAGAAGCAGCGCTAGCTCCACGGCTCCGGGCTGGTGGCCCGTC
Organism: Leucoraja erinaceus; assembly: GCF_028641065.1. Taxonomy (NCBI): domain Eukaryota; kingdom Metazoa; phylum Chordata; class Chondrichthyes; order Rajiformes; family Rajidae; genus Leucoraja; species Leucoraja erinaceus. The sequence goes on from NC_073393.1 coordinate 41,500,829, forward strand.
AGTCCAGGCAGGGCTGTAGGTTAACCGGCGAGGCAGGCAGAGCTGAGCTGGATTTAGCGCTGCTTCTCCGCGCTGGCCGTAAGCCTGGGCCATCGTTCCCGTAATTACCGTCCACAGGGCCCACGGCTGAAGCCTTCGAAGCCTCGCGCGCGTGTGTGAGTGTGCGCATGCACGCACGGCAGCCAAGAAATTGTGTTCCCCCCATTCCCCGGTCCCCCCCATGTTTTGATAGCGATTTCCGTGCCTGGTTTTGTACACAGCGTGTATTTAGATATAACACCTTCAGTTCAGTATTTACCACCCCTCTTCTCAAAATGGGCCACGTGTTGCCTGACTTTAGACTCGTATCCCTTTCTCAACATCCTGTCCTAAATCCGATTTTGCAGTAACTTCTCCTGCTCTCTTTATCCCTTCACTTTTATCCATTCTTTTCCAATCTGTAGAAACCACTATTTAAAAGTTCATGTCATAGGAGCAGAAGAAGGCCATTTGGCCCAATAAGTCTACTCCACCATTTAATCATAGCTGATCTATCTTTCCATCTCAATCCCTTCGTCCTGCCTTCCCCGATAACCTTTGACACCTATACCAATCAAGTATTTGTCAATCTCCGCCTTAAAAATACCCAATGATGGTCTCCACAGCCGTTTATGGCAATGAATTCCACAGATTCGCCACCCTCTGACTAAAGAAATTCCTCTGCATCTCTTTGCTAGAGGAACGTCCGTTTATTCTGAGGCTGTGACCTCTGGTCCTGGACACTAGTGGAAACATCCTCGTTGAATTCACTATATCCAAGCCTTTCACTATTCGATAAGTTTCAATGAGGTACCCCCTCATCCTTCTAAATTCCAGCGAGTACAGACCCTGTGCCATCTAAAGCCAGTTCTCCCCGGGATCATTCTTGTAAACCTCCTCTGGACCCTCGATCACCGGCACATCATTCCTCAAATATGCGGCTCAAAACTGCTCATAATACTCCAAATGCGGTCTGACCAGGTTGAAGAAGGTTGTCTTCACTCTCCGCTATTCGGTGTCCAATTCTCCCGTAGCTAGTCGAAGCTAGTTTTCAACATAGTCGAAGGAGGCCGAAGGAGGTCTTCTACATAGTCGAAGGAGGTCTTCAACATGACATTTTTTCGAACTCTCCTAAACTCTTTTAAACTCGCGAATTAGGTCGCCGCAGTGGGACAGCCCCTTTAGGCGATTTTTCAGTGGACTGCCCTCAACTGTCAAGTTCCCGGCAGTCGCCTGAAAAACCGGGAACTGGAACGGCGACTGTCAGAGTGGAACACACACACACACTGTCTGAAATTCACACGGTGCAAAGCCAAGGTGATACAGACACACACCGCGATGAACAGGAAGATTAAGACGGCTAGCACAGTGTACTGTAAGTCCATTAAAAGAGCGGGTGGGGGGGGGGGGGGGGGGGGGAAGGAGTGGAGACACTTTTAAGAAGCCAGACAACTTTTAATAAGCCAGAGATACACAGCTGTGAAGTTCGGCGGACATTTAACATTACTGGTCGGTTTTCCTTGGTTCTGAAAACTCGTTCTTTCCCCAATGATCAATGAAAATGCCCGGTCAGCAAAGGCGATTAACTGAAACTACCTTCGACTACTTCGACTACCCATAACTACATGGCGAGCCCACTACAACTACACCTACGACTACAGGATTATCGATTTTCTACATTGCAACCAATTATTGGTCGAAGAAAAATTTTCGACATATAGAAAAATTTGCAGCGACCATACTGAGGCCTCGACTAGTTCCCAGAATGCGGGAACTCCTCGCGACCATGAAGGAGACTCACCAGACACCACCAGCGAACATGCGGCGATCATGTGGCCAGCGCAGAGTCTCCTGCACTCGCCTAAAACGTGGCCTAAGAGGCACAGGCCCTTTAGTCCACTCACCCAACCTGTCCAAGTCCTTCTGCAGTGTCCCTGCTTTCTCTACACTAACTGCCCCTCCACCTATCTCATATCATCTGCAAAATTTGCCATAAAGCCTTCAAAAAATTTAGTTTAGTTTAGAAATTAATCTTGTTTGAAGCCTTGTTATGGGATTCAATGATACAATATCCAGACCGCTTTTCAAAGCATGTTTGTTGTCAATAAAAAGGATTGACTAGTGTAAATGTAATTTAACTCTGGTTTGATAGCTCTAGTGAGCATTCCTTGTTAAATTGGGGTATAAGATAAGATGGTTCCAATGACATTATTTCCTGGCATTAGCTGCATTAGTTGATCAGCAAATAACATCACAAGTTCATACCTAATTCTTCTTCTTTTCATGAATAAATTAGTGTTATAGTGCAACCTATGACCTTTGTTAAATACATTAAGAACATGTTGTCCTGAAACCAGGGAGTACCCTATGAACTGATGTCATGGACAGTTTATGCCACCTAATTTACTACTTGTCAACATCTAATGGGGTCATTGAAATGGTATATTAACTATTATTTTTCACAAAGGCAGAGACCCACGTTCGCTCCTGATTAGGGGTGCTGTCTGTGCGGAGTTTGCACGTTCTCCCTGTGACCATGTGGGTTTACGTCGGGTGCTCTAGTTTCCGCAAACATTACAAAGATTTCAAGGTGGGTGGCACGGTGGCGAACCGGTAGAGTTGGTGCCTTACAGCGCTTGCAGTGCCAGAGACCCCGGTTCGATCCCGACTACGGCAGCAGGCGCGGGCACACCGCGACGCCCTGTGTCTGCCTTTCAAGGGAGATGCTAAAAATGCATTTCGTTGTCTCTGTACTGTACACTGACAATGACAATAAATTGAATCATTTCATTTCATTTCATTACGGGTGCTGTATGTACGGAGTATTACGTTCTCCCTGTGACCACGCGGGCGTTCTCTTAGATCTTCGGTTTCCTCCCACACTCCAAACACGTGCAGGTATGTGCAGTGCATTCAGAAAAGATTCAGACTGCTTCACTGCTTCCACATTTTGTTACATTACAGCCTTATTTTAAAATAGATTAAATTCATTTTTGTTATCATTAATCTACACACGATACCCCAGAATGAAGAAGCGTAAACAGACTGGGGCGGAGGTTCACCCTCTCAACAGGACAACGACCCTAAGCACACAGCCAAGACAACGCAGGAGTGGCTTCATGACAAGTCTGTGAATGTCCTTGAGTGGCCCAGCCAGAGCCCGGACCTGAACCTGATCGAATATCTCTGGAGGGACCTGAAAATAGCTGTGCATCGACGCTCCCCATCCTGACATAGTTTAGGAGGATCTGCAGGGAAGAATGGGAGAAATTACCCAATACAGGTGTGCCAAGCTTGTAGCGTCATACCCAAGAAAACTTGAGGCTGTAATCACTGCCAAAGGTGCCTCAACAAAGTACTGAGTAAAGGGTCTGGATACTTATATAAATGTGATATTTCAGTTATTTCTTTTTAATTACTTTCAAAAATTTCTAAACCCTTTTTTTCACTTTTTTATTATGGGGTATTGTGTGTAGATTGATGATAAAAAAAAGAAATAATTTAATCCATTTTAGAATAAGGCTGTAATGTAACAAAATGTGGAAAAAGCTAAGGGGTCTGAATACTTTCTGAATGCACTGTATGTGCCAGATTGTCCCTAATGTATTAGGATAGTGTTACTGTGCTGGTCAGTGGGGACTCGGTGGGCCGAAGGGCCTGCTTCCATGCTGTATCCCTAAAATAAACTAAAAACTAAAATGTGCAGGTCTGTTTTGGGCCTATTTCAGTTTTTTTAGAGATACAGAATCTTTAGAGTGTGGGAGGAAACCGAAGATCTTGGAGAACACCCACGCAGGCCACAAAGAGAATGTACAAACTCCGTACAGACAGCACCCGTAGTCAGGATTGAACCTGGGTCTCTGGCGCTGTGAGGCAGCAACTCTACCGCTACACCACCGTGCCATTTCTGTAAATTGCCCCTGGTGCCTAAGATGTGAAAGTGGGATAACATGGAACTAATGTACGGGTGATCGATGGTCTACGTGTGCCGAAGGGCCTGTTTCCACACTAAATGACCATAGAAATTTGATACACATTTTTTTGGGGTCTGCTAAAACACAGTTGTGATTAACCCTGAAACCAAATTGGATGTCTCTGGAAATTCTCCACTTCAGATAAGGATCACAGACCACTGTACAAGCAGAGGCCATAAAGAATCTGTCAGGTATGATCATCAGGGTTTATTTCGTTGTGGGGAGATCATTGTGTTTTATTTGAGGAACACTAGGCACGCAGATTACTAACTGTATCGCTGTTTATCATCAAGGAATGTTCTTCTGAGTTGACTTTGCAGAATATTCAATTTCTCCCTCCCTTGAATATAAGGAAACTGAACAGGAGGAAGTACCGCAAAGAAAGGGGTGCCGTGATGGTGATGAATAGAGCCAGGATTTTGCCGTAAATGCCATGTGCCTTTTCATGCCTTTTTTGACAATTTCACCAAGATAATGCCCTTTTCACGATGAGTGCCTAAATCATTCTTTTTTTGCCATTTTGCTAAAAGGTCCTGCTATTTTCTCTAGTTGTACTGTGATTACAATGAAGTTTTATGTTAACACATTACTATTAATGTTATTATTAACGTCAACATTGTATAAATCACAAGAAAATTTCCACCACCGGGACGAAACCGGGGGCGCCATCGTCGATCGTTCATTCGTTCGTGCTGCTGCCCGCTGGTTTTGTTTTCTCCAAAATCTACTTATTGCTTCCAATTTTGCAAACTTCCCACAAGCTACCGCTTCCCTTGAGAAACGTGGCGAAACATTAGTGAATAACTTGCAGGTTTTCAACAAAGTAACTGACGATATTTGTAAAGTTCCTGCCGCTGTCGGTGAAGACATACAAGGAAAATGTGAGAGAGTGATTTTAGCTAACAAAGATGTTCAAGAAACACAAAACATAGCTGAAGTTCTCAAAGGTGGTTGTAATGCACAAGATATCGACATGAATATAGAGTCTGTAGCTTGTTTTGGGTATGCACCAGTGACCTCAGCTGAGGCAGAAATAAGTTTTTCACAACTGAAGCATATTCTGTCTGACAGGCGGCATAGTTTAACACCAGATAATTTGAAAAAAATGCTAATAAATTATGTGCAACCAGGCAACTGTGGTAATTTAATGTAGCATACCTTTATATTATCATTTTAAACCATATTTTGGTGGTGGAAAAATACCTTTTAATATTTTTTTGCCTTTTTTGTGCCTTTTTTGTAATTTTATTTTACCTTTTTGCCTGCATATTTCAGAGTTTTTTTAGTGCCTAAACATCCTGGCTCTAGTGATGATGCTGAAGACCACAGGATGTCATTGTCCTTGAAAACAAACCTCAGGGTGTCAGGGGTTATGGGGAGAAGGCAGGAGAATGGGATTTAAGAGGGAAAGGTAGATCAGCCATGATTGAATGGTGGAGTAGACTTGATGGGCCAAATGGCCCAATTCTGCTCCTATCACTTAAGAACATATGAGAGAGGCATGGGGATGGAGGGGCTGAATGGTCTGGAGGCCTATGTGGCACTAGTAGGCTGAATTCTGGCACTGGAAATATGGTGCATTGAATTATTGAAGGATGAGTGGATGCCTCCGTTTTGAATTATAGTAAAGACTATAACTGGAATGCATTCATGACCTAAGGACCTGTCCCACTTACGCAATATTTTTCGGCGACAAGTTGGCACCCGTCATAGTCGCAGCAGGTTGACGAAAGTTTTCGACATGTTGAAAATCCAGCGGCGACCAGAAAAATGTACCACTCTTTGGGCGACTACTCTCGACCAAACACTTCTGGTTGCCGCTGGCTTTTCAACATGTTGAAATTATCGGCAACCTGCTGCGACTATAACGGGGGCCAGCAAATCGCCGATAAAATCATGTAAGTGGGACAGCCCCTTTTGAACATACATAAGATCTACCTGCACATAACCAGTCCCCCTCCATTCCCTGCCTATGCCTATCCAAAAGTCCTTTAAATGCCACTAATGTATCTGTTTCGACCACCACCCATGTCAGCAGTTTCCAGGCACTCGCCACCCTGTGTGTAAAAAAAACAAAAAACAACTCCTTTACTTTGGAGATACAGCACGGACACAGGCCCTTCGGCCCACCGAGTCTGTACTGACCAGCGATCCCCGCACACTAACGCTATCCTACACACACTAGGGTCAAATTATGTTTATACCAAGCCAATTAATCTACAACCCTGTACGCCTTTGGAGTGTGGGAGGAAACCGAAGATCTCGGAGAAAACCCACGCCGTTCACAGGGAGATCGCACAAACTCCGTACATACAAGCTCCGTACATACAGTCAGGATCGAACCCGGGTCTCAGTCGCTGTAAGACAGTAGCTCTACCTCTACGCCACTGTGCCACCTTTTCAACCTAGCCCCTCACCTTAAAGCTATGCCCTCTAGTATTAGGTTCTTCCATCCTGGGGGAAATAGGTTCTGCGTGTGACAATGTGGATGCACAATGCTGCAGTTAGCAAGTTGTCAGGCCTGTCTTGCCAAGTGTCGCAAGTAACCTGGAGCAATCCGTTGCCATGCTGTCACAGTAGGTTATGTGGGTTGAAGTGACTGCCTGCTTCATTCCAGAGGGTCGGGGAACTTCTTTGCAGTCTCTATGCTTCTGCTCAGCTCCTATGCTCATGGCCACACAGCATCTCGATGGTCAGTGGACAGTTATTATGGAGGGACAGGCAGAGACAGGCACATTGTCTTTGTGCAATCTCACTTTGGCACAGGTAGGATTCTGGTTTCTGCCAGACGAGCGTGTTTTGAGACTTTAAGGGAAACTAACATGCCATCAGGAATGTATTTCCCTCACTGAAAGAGAGGTGTCACACATCTGCAAATTTGTGGTTTTCACTGAGCGTCCAGATGCTATTTGTAGCAACCGTCTGTAACAAAGGATAGTTCACGTGGCAGAACTGAGAGACGCCCCTGCACATCTACAAAATGACAAGGTGCTCTTCTACGTAACGAGAAATAGAGACCGCAACGTAAAGGGCCTGTCCCACTTGGACAACCTAATCCACGAGTTTAGAAGACCCTAGACAAGTTGAAAAAAATGTCAAGGTCGTGTTGACTCGCCGAAGTAAAAGACCTCCTACGACAATGTCTACGACCTCCTACGACCCCCCTCGACCTCAATCTTCCACACCTAAGACCAACTACGACCAGCTACGAGTGGAAAATGATCACATGATAAAATTATATCATTTTTGCATTTTTGCATTTTTTTTCTCGGGCCAGTTACCTACCACCTACGACCATCTACGACTACCATCACGCATAGCGGACAAAAACAGACTGGACAAGCTGATCAGGAAGGCCGGCTCAGTGGTTGGGGCTGAGCAACTAACGGTCCAGCAGGTGGCAGAGGCCAGAACTCTGAACAAACTGGGTTCAATAATGACCAACCCCACTCACCCACTCCACGCCCTGAAGGTGATCAAGTGCAGCATCTTCAGTCAGAGACTGATTGCACCAATGTGCAAAACGGAGAGATATAGGAAGTCTTGTATACCAGCTGCTATAAGGTTTTATAATGCACAAAAATAATTGTGGTTTTTTTTAGTATTCATTCATTCATTCATTGTATTTTAACTTATTAAGTATGGAAGCTATCTGTGGAAATGTGTGGTGTTATGTCTGTCTGGAAGCTGTTGTGGCACTGTAATTTCCTGTAAATGATTATTAAAGGTTATTCAATCAATCAATCAATTCAATCAATCAATCGACCTACTACGACCTACCTATGACCTACCTACGAGTAAAAAGTATCAATTTTTTCCACGTCGACCTTTTTTTTTTTACTCGTGGCCATTTTTTTATCAGGTTGGAAGTACACGGAGACCACTCACGAGCATGAGGAAGAGTTACGAAGACCTCCTACGACCTCGTGGTGACCATGCTGCAAGTATGAAAAAGGTCAAACTCGGCAGAGGTCGCCAATGAGGTCGTGAAAGTGGGACAGGGACTTAAGCAGATCATCCTTAAGGGCCTGTCCCACTTGACGATTTTTTTCGGCGGCTGCTGGCGTCATATTAGTGTCGCCAAAAGATTTTGAACATTTCAAAATCCACCGGCGACAAAAAAAAAGTTGCGACACTTGAAAAAACACCGCGCGTCAATACGTCATCACGCTCGCCACGCCGCAAATTTTTCGGTAACCTGATACGTCAGTCAGTCAATGATGCTGGCAGTTGCCAAAAAAATCCACACATCCTACAGGTGGAGCATACTAGTCCCCTAAGTGCCATCTCTACTACACCAAGAGCAAGGGCCAGAGCTATACAGAACTTGCAAACTCCATACAGACAGCACCAGAGGCCAGCATTCAGCATTGAACCTAAGTCTTTGGCACTGTAAGGCAGCAAAAACACTCAGTGGGTCAGACAGCATCTCTGGAAAAAAGGAATAGGTGACGTTTCGGGTCGAGACCATTTCTTCAGGCTGAAATTCACAGGAAAGGGAAACGAAAGATATAGACGATGATGTAGAGAGATAAAGAACAATGATATGCAAAAAAAGTATCAATAATAAAGGAAACTGGCCATTGTTAGCTGTTTGTTGGGTGAAAACAAGAAGCTGGTGAGACTTGGGTGGGGGAGGGATGGAGAGAGAGGGAATGCCGGGGTTACTTTAAGTTAGAGAAATCAAAATGAGTATTTCACCAAGTGCTTCGAGAGGCTGGTCCTGGCACACCTCAAAGGCTGCCTACCCCCCACACTGGATCCCTATCAGTTTGCCTCCCGTTAGAACAGGAGTATGGAGGATGCCATGTCAACGGCACTTCACTCCGCCCTCTCCCACCTCGACAGCAGAGACACTTACGTAAGAATGCCGTTCATCGATTACAGCTCAGCATTCAACACCATTATACCCTCTAAACTGATCACCAAACTCGGTAACCTGGGCATCGACCCCTCCCTCTGCAACTGGATACTGGACTTTCTAACCAACAGACCACAGTCTGTTAGGTTAGACAAGCACACCTCTTCAACCCTCACCCTGAACACCGGCGTTCCTCAGGGCTGTGTGCTGAGCTCCCTCCTCTACACCCTCTTCACCAATGACTGCACACCTGTACATGGTACTAACACCATCATCAAGTATGCAGATGATACAACGGTGATTGGCCTCATCAGCAACAATAATGAGTCGGCCTATAGGGAGGAGGTCCAGCTCCTAGCAGCATGGTGCGCTGACAACAACCTGGCCCTTAACTCCAAGAAGACCAAGGAGCTCATTGTAGACTTCAGGAAGTCTAGGGGCGGCACGTAAACCCCCATCCACATTAACGGGACGGAGGTGGAACGTGTTTCTAGCTTCAGGTTCCTGGGGGTCAACATCTCCGATGACCTCTCTTGGACCCACAGTACCTCAACTCTGATCAAGAAGGCTCACCAGCGTCTCTTCTTCCTGAGGAGACTGAAGAAGGTCCATCTGTCTCCTCAGATCCTGGTGAACTTCTACCGCTGCACAATCGAGAGCATCCTTACCAACTGCATCACAGTATGGTATGGCAACTGCTCTGTCTCCGACCGGAAAGCATTGCAGAGGGTGGTGAAAATTGCCCAACGCATCACCGGTTCCTCGCTCCCCTCCATTGAGTCTGTCCAAAGCAAGCGTTGTCTGCGGAGGGCGCTCAGTATCGCCAAGGACTGCTCTCACCCCAACCATGGACTGTTTACCCTCCTACCATCCAGGAGGCGCTACAGGTCTCTCCGTTGCCGGACCAGCAGGTCTAGGAACAGCTTCTTCCCTGCGGCTGTCACTCTATTCAACAACGTACCTTGGGATTCACAAAATATTTGCATGCCACCTGCGTGATGCGTAAACCACGCCCAAGTGGGGCAGGCCCTTTAGAGTCTGAAGAAGGGTCTCGCCCTGAAACATCACTTATTCCTTCTCTCCAGAGATGCTGCCTGTCCCACTGAGTTACTCCAGCTTTTTGTGTCTGCCTTCGGTTTAAACCAGCATCTGTAGTTCATTCCTACACATCTAGAGTCATGAATTTGGGTCTATTCATGAATATTTAAAAATGTTGCAATTACAAATAAGCCCAGATCTATTGGAGAATTTAGTAATCGGTGCAGTTTTGTTAAAATTCAAGACAAATTAGTGAATTCTGCGTATCTGAACCTTATCATTAATTTCCAATGATTTTAGAGTTAGCAATAGCGCTGTAATGCTGACAATCATCACAAAGACAGGAGCAAGGCAATTAACTGAAAGGAAATGAAATAGGTATAGATATCTAGAGTCTGAACCATTTGTACCGTCAATACTATTAAAATGCATTCATGAAAATCAGAGGTAGACAAAAAAGCTGGAGAAACTCAGCGGGTGAGGCAGCATCTCTGGAGCGTATGAATAGGCAATGTTTCGGGTCGAGACCCTTCTTCAGACTGAAAATCAAATATTCTTTTGCAAATTAAATTATTTATCTCTCCCATTTAATTTTGTAATCAAGCACAATCCTTTCCTGTGAGATAAAATCAGATGGTTATGCCGCATAAAATAGTAATTGTACTGAAAATATCCCTCACTATTAGATTGATCCCTGCAATAACAGTGTTTGGAATTTCACTAACGCATCAGTCATCAGGTTCCTTCTATTCAAGAATTTAATTCCAAAGTGTTGTAAAGCAATTGTTACCACCTATTACTGAATTATAGATCAGATTCTATATTGCCCTGAAGTTTTTATAAACTACCGGGAGAATGAAAATCTTCCCAAACAGCGATTAAGTTTGAGCCATGTATAGGAAGTCTGAAGAAGGGTCTCGACCCGAAACGTCACCTATTCCTTTTCTCCAGAGATGCTGCCTCACCCGCTTACTCCAGGTTTTTGTGTCTATAATATTTGAGCTGCTTTTCTTTGATCTAAGAATGCTTCTTAAAAAGCATACATTTGGTTAGTTGCTATTTAGTAGCAGCATCTAAAAAGCAAGGTAAAGAACAGAGAAAATGGTTCTAAGTTAATTCATTCAACTTTTAAAAGTAGTGTATATGAATGCGCAAAGTATAAGAAGTAAGGTGGATGTGCTTGCGGCTCAGTTAGAGGTTGGTAGATAAGACATTGTGGGGATTACCGAGACGTGGCTGCAGGAGGATCGGGTCATAGGAACTTAATATTCAGGGTTATACATCCTATAGAAAGGACAGGCAGGTGGGCAGAGGAGGGAGGGTAGCTCTGCTGGTGAGGGATGGAATTCAGTCCCTTGCGAGGGAAGATATAGGGACTGACGAGGTATAGTCACTGTGGATTGAGTTGAGGAATTGTCAAAGCAAGAAGACACTAATTGGTGTTATCTACAGACCCCCAAATAGTAGCCCGGATGTAGGATGTAAGTTGCAGCAGGAGTTAAAACTGGCATGTAACAAAGGTAATGCCACTGTGGTGATGGGGGATTTCAATATGCAGGTAGACTGGGAAAATCAGGTTGGTTCAGGACCCCAAGAAAGAGAGTTTGTAGAATACCTCCGAGATGGATTCTTAGAGCAGCTTGTAATGGAGCCGACCAGAGAAAAGGAAATTCTGGATTTAGTGTTGTCCAATGAACCAGATATGATAAGAGAACTCGAGGTAAAGGAACCGCTTGGAGGTAGTGATCATAATATGGTTAGTTTTAATCTGCAATTTGAGAAGGAGAAGGTTAAATCGGAAGTGGCAGTGATGCAGTTGAACAAAGGGGACTATGAAGGCATGAGAGGGGAGCTGGCCAAGGTAGACTGGAAAGGGATCCTAGCAGGAATGACGGTGGAACAGCAATGGCAGGAATTTCTGGGCATAATCTGGAAGACGCAGGATCATTTCATTCCAAAAAGGAAGAAAGATTCTAAGGGGAGTAGGAGGCAACCGTGGCTGACAAGAGAAGTCAGGGATAGAATAAAACTAAAAGAAAAGATGCATAACACAGCAAAGAGTAGCCGGAAGCCAGAGGATTGGGAAACTTTCATAGGACAACTGAAGGAAACAAAATGGGCAATACGGGCTGAAAAGTTGAAGTACGAGGGGAAGCTGTCCAGGAATATAAAGAAGGACAGTAAAAGCTTATTTAGATATGTTAAGGGAAAAAAGAGTAGCAAAGTCAAATGTGGGTCCCTTGAAGGCAGACACGGGTGAAATTATTATGGGCAACAAGGAAATGGCAGAAGAGTTGAATAGGTACTTCGGATCTGTCTTCACTAAGGAAGACACAAACAATCTCACAGATGTACTGGAGGACAGAGGATCTAAGGGGGTAGAGGAACTGAAAGACATTTTCATTAGGTGAGAAATAGTATTGGGTAGACTAATGGGACTGAAGGATGATAAATCCTCTGGGCCTGATGGCCTGCATCCCAGGGTCCTCAGGGAGGTGGCTCTCGAAATAGTGGACGCATTGGTGATTATTTTCCAATGTTTGATTGATTCAGGATCAGTTCCTGCGGATTGGAGGATAGCTAATGTTATCCCACTTTTCAAGAAAGGAGCGAGAGAGAAAACGGAGAATTACAGACCAGTGAGCCTGACTTCGGTGGTGGGAAAGATGCTGGAGTCAATTATTAAAGATGTAATAATGGGGCAATTTGGATTGCAGTAAAAGGATTTGTCCAAGTCAACCTGGATTTATGAAAGGGAAATCATGCTTGACTAATCTTCTAGAATTTTTTGAGGATGTGACAACTAAAATGGATGAAGAGGTGCCAGTGGATGTAGTGTATCTAGACTTTCAGAAAGCCTTTGATAAGGTCCCGCACGGGAGACTGGTGACTAAAATTAGAGCACATGGTATTGGGGGTAGGGTGTTGACATGGATAGAAAATTGGTTGACAGACAGGAAGCAAAGAGTAGGAATGAACGGGTCCTTTTCAGAATGGCAGGCAGTGGTGAGTGGAGTGCCGCAAGGCTCGGTGTTGGGGCCACAACTGTTTACCATATATATTAATGATTTGGAAAAGGGAATTAGGAGCAACACTAGCAAGTTTGCGGATGACACAAAGCTGGGTGGCAGTGTGAACTGTGAAGAGGATGTTAGGAGGTTGCAGGGTGACCTGGACAGGTTGAGTGAGTGGGCAGAAGCATGTCAGATGCAGTATAATAGATAAATGTGAGGTTATCCACTTTGGCGGCAAAAACAAGGGGGCTGATTATTATCTCAATGGGGTTAGGTTAGGTAAGGGGGAGGTGCAGCGAGACCTGGGCGTCCTTGTACACCGGTCACTGAAAGTTGGCGTGCTGGTACAGCAGGCAGTGAAGAAAGCTAATGGAATGTTGGCCTTCATAGCAAGAGGATTTCAGTATAGGCGTAGAGAGGTTCTTCTGCAGTTGTATAGGGTTCTGGTGAGACCACATCTGGAGTATTGTGTCCAGTTTTGGTCTCCTAATTGAGGAAGGACATCCTTGTGATTGAGGCAGTGCAGCGTAGGTTCACAAGATTGATCCCTGGGATGGCGGGACTGTCATATGAGGATAGATTGAATAGGCTTGTATTCACTGGAGTTTAGAAGGATGAAGGGGATCTCATAAATAATAATATTAAACTTTATTACAGACTCGAGGTCCAGACAAGTGGCAACATTACATTATATATGCATTGCATATTAAAATATATCATAAAGTACATATCAAATCTTAGTATATCACTTACAAAAGGATCATAAATTATATATTAAGAAAAAACACGATACATGAATTAAAAATCCAGAATAAAAGAATGATCAATGTCCTACCACGAGACAACGATACCAGTGTCTCCACAGCTGGGATTCGTAGCGTGTAGTGCTAACCCTTATGTTTGACAAGGCCACAATAATTACATTTTTAGAGTCATTTATCCTGCAAACGAATTTATACATGATTTTACTTCGGAGTCACGTGAGTGATTCCGTGAAGACCCCAGCCCAGTGCGCAGGTGCGGCATAATCGCACAGCTGTGCAAACGCGGCCAGCGGGAGTCGGGCTCCCGCAACCAAGGAACGTGAGGTAAGTACTTACCTTAATCGGGCCTTGTGGTTTTTGCTCCAGGGGGAGCAAAGCAGCAGAGGAAGCGGCCCCCGTTCGACTCCAGCGAAGGAGCCGACAGTGAAGGGGGATAGGCGCAAACGGGACTGCACAGGCTGCGGACCGCTGACAGGGAGCTGCGCTGATGCCGGTCCGCTGAACAGCTGTTTGGTTAACAGCAGCGGACTGGAGGGAAATTTAAAAGACCCGACCGGCAGCCCTGCAGACTCCTGACAAGGAGAATCGCCGCCCGGGAACCGTTACAATGCTGCCTGGAAAACGGCAGGCAGCCTCTAAATACAGGTAAGACAAAAATCTTACCAAAATTACAGGTTCTACAGGAATCAACTTCCTCCAACACTGGAACAGGTGGAGACAGCAAAAATAAGTATGTCTGTCTCCCGAAGCCAGAGGAGGTCATGGAGTTCAAAACCACCAGGAAAAAAGGGGCACTGGCTGAATGCCAAGGGAGCTGACACTCCTACCCCAGTGCTATTGCACTAGCCATCTCCCTTGTCGAGGGATTGATGCAACAGCGGAGTTTGAGCTATGCCTCCTCCAATTTATAGCACACCCTTTTGCTCCCTCTTTTGAGGCTAGCTAAGGAGGCCAGGGCTGGGCTGGCTTAAACGCTGGGCAGGCGGACGAGAACAGCAGTATGCCAGGGGAGCAGGATCAGGAAGAGCTACTGGGTGTCGTGGGCCACTACATGGCTCCTCCACGCGACCATCTTCCCAAACAAAGCCCTGCAGGAGTAGGCCTTTCTAGAGGCAAATCCGCAGGCAGCTGGGTCAGCAGACTCGCAGACAAGAGCTAAAAGCAGCGAATTCTGAAGCTCCTAACAGAAGGGTCAAGATGTCACCGCCTTTGCTCGTTTTCCACGGATCATACTCACCTGGCAGGCGAGACGCCATGATCACCAAGGTGGTTCTCCCAGGATGAGACTATCCCGTTGCACTACGAGTGTGCTGACGCCTAAGATGTTCCCAAATTTGGGATACTCGACTGACATTTGTGCATATAAGACCTGCCCGCAACCCCAAATATACGGGGCTATGCAAACCGCTGCTGCGGGAAGAGAGGCAGCTAAACCTGTGCGCCTCATGAGGGCAGGCCATGGAACGAGCAGGACATCGCATCCAACACCCAGCTGGCAGCACCCCTCGGCATCCACCAGCAATATCGAACAAGGACTGGTGAAAGCCTGGCGACCGCTTCACATTACCCCCAAAGTTCTTTTTAGACAGGGGCCCAGAGCGGAGCCGTGGGAAGATGCGCCGCCCCACCGACAGCACCAGCATACCAGCAAACTAGGCCTTCATGAAAAAACAATAAACATGGAGGTAGGTAGTCTGGTTCCTCCCAGTTTACACTAAATAAGGGTGTTCTACTAACTGCGGGGGGGGGCATTTACACTTGTTGATAAAGCATGGGGTGCTGTCACAAATAACTAAAATATACTCAACAGTATTAGTGGATAAAAACTTGAATTCAAATTGGGCATATTACCGTCAGTTCAGCAATGCGCCCAAAGGGCATTTTCTCCCTCCAAGAAAGAGAAGTGAGAAGGTCAAGCTGAACTAGAAAGGCTCATTACTAAACGGATCATGGGAGTAAACATGAACCATTGGAATTTGTATATATTCACCAAAACTACAAAAGATGGTGAATGTAGCATCATCATTGATCTAATATCACTAAATAAATCTGTTGAGTATATACACTTTAAGATGGAGACGGGTTTTTGTCACTGCCAGACATCTGATCTCCAAAGGATACCTATGGCGAGCATTGATATGGAAGATGCTAACTATCTTATACCCATACACTAGGATCATTATAGATACCTAAAAATTTTTACCTGGATAATGGATATCCCGGTTAGAGCAACTATGGGAGTATAGAGCATTCCCAAAGGTCTAACCTCAGCCCTAAACTATTATAAATATTAAAAATGGCCATGAAAATATTAAGAAAACAAGCATAATCATGGCATATATTGGATGATATCCTCATATTAGGGGAAACAAAGGAATTAGCTGTGGCAGCAGTTCTAGCTACGAAACAGCTCCCTAAAGCTCTGAGGTTCATCCCACGCCCAGATAAACCAGAATTGAAGCCGTTAACTACCATGGATTATCTGGGCTTCAATAACAATCCATCCATATGACTGTTACTTTGCCAAGGTACTTGGGTCACTATAATCAAATCATGAATGTACCCACTGAAGCTATATCACAATTACAGTGGTGGGCAGACATATATTTGGCATAGTTTTCAGCCCTATTATCATCACCAATCCCAACTTGGTTATTAAAAACCGATGCCAGTACTTTAGGCTGGGGAGCAACTAAACTCCATATCCAGCACAGGTAACAGATGGACCAATTCAGAAACATCGTTACTACACACACCGGGCATCAACTACTTGGGATTGGTGATCGCCTATTGGGCTAAAAAGCATATGCATTTCAGATGCAGCACGTACATATGTGGTTACGGATTGATAATACTATGGTGGTGGCTTATATCAACCATATGGGGAGCATAAAATCATTATTGTGCAACAAATTGGTCAAACAGATCTGGCAATGGTGTGTCAAACTATCAGCTGCCTATGTCCTAGGAAGCTAGAACACAGTGGGAGACACCACGTCACGGGTAAAAAATTATGATAACATTGAATAGATGTCAAACCCAAAATATCTGCTAAAGGTATTAAGCAGTTTGAAAGCCAGATATCAATTTGGTTGCACAAGACGGAATCACCAGTAACCTATGTATGTGATTCAGGAACCAGATCAGAGGCAGCAGCGATAGATGCCTACACGCTGGAAGGGGGAATTTCTGCTTTGCCTTCCTCCCTTCTGCCTCATCAGTCGGGCACTTCGCAATACAGATGGAATCTGTCTCCGAGATATTGAACGTGCCCGACCGGCCTACACAGCCATGGTTCCCAGTTCATCACGACATGGTGGGCGAGTCACCTATGGATTTCCCTAGTGGACCATGGTTGCTGACTCAACCCAGTATCAGGCATAAGCCACCCATGCCAGAAAAACATCAAACTCCTGGGTGCAGGTTTTGAATAGACCTTACCAGGGACTGGGATTGTCCAAAGGAACCATTACCACCACATGTCGGCATCCCTGCGAACAATCACCAAGAGCTAACATGGGTAAAATACTGCCACGACGCAGGGACAACATACCAAACTATTCAACCACTGACGTATTGGAGTTCCTGGAACATCTACACCATGACTAAAAGGTGAGTTACAGTGCCGTAAATACAGCATGGAGCGCCTTGTCTGCTTATCTAAAACAGCAGGACAGCAGAGCATGGAGGTATACCCATGTATGGGATATCGGTGTGATATTGACATATCTCAGAGAATGGCACCAGCCAGATCCCTCAGTCTTGCTCTATCTATGTTAAAAACGCTCATGCTTATGGCTCTTGTATACGCTCACAGAGTCCAGTCACTCCATAAAACTAGACTGGATAACATGGTGATTACCCCAGACGCATCACGTTCATCATTCTAGGTCTGGTAAAAACCCAACTCGCAGGTATATGGGACTAGGCGAGATTATGAGTTCGGCACGGACTAGTAGGGTCGAGATGGCCTGTGTTTTTCCGTGCTGCAATTGTTATATGGTTATATGGACCAGGAACGCCCTATTCACTGGTGGGATTCCGGGCCTACCCACCAGAGTCCAGGTTGAGTGTGGTGACCCATCTACTACAATATATAGACACAACCCACAATCTTAGAGGGAGAGGAAAGCCTATGAGTCAACCACAGAAACCCCAAGACGGGGTACGAGCCAAACCACTCCAAGGTGGCTCAAACAGGTACTGAAAGCTGCCGGAATAGATAATAATACATTTTAATCCCATTCCACTAGGGCAGCATTGATATCAGCGGCTGAACGAATGGACATCCCGGTTGACCACATTCTCAATACGGCAGAATGGTCAAGGGAACGACGTTCAGAACATTTTTTATTGTAAACCGTTGATAAGCCTGATTTAATTGCAGAAAGAATATTACAAACTGCAATATTAATTTAAGCTCAGGGGAGCTCTTTATGTTGTTATTGTTAACAAATACCTTTCTGTTTCTTGTGAAAGCAGATCCATTGGTTGATTACGATAACACTTCCTCCCTCAAAAACTTCGGCAGTGAGTGAAATAAAAACTGTTACACGGTTTGAAATCACAGACCTTTGAAGTCTTCACGGAATCACTCACGTGACTCCGAAGTAAAATAGTAAGATTAAATGAGTACTTACCAGTATGAAGTTTGATCTGTATTTTATGAGGAGTTACGATGAGGGATTACGTGCCCTCCGCTCCCACCCTCAATATATAGATCAAACTAATAAACTGATGTCTCATGATCTTTACTATCTTACTTCAAATATTGTGTCTATCCTGTGATTTCACACCGCTGCTTCGAAGTATGCCGCACCTGCGCACTGGGCTGGGGTCTTCACGTAATCCCTCATCGTAACTCCTCATAAAATACAGATCAAACTTCATACTGGTAAGTACTCGTTTAATCTTACTATTTCTTAGGATAGCTTCTAAAGTACTCTCCTGCAGCCACAAACATGTTACTAGCGCTACACCATCTAGGTTGCCTTAGCAGTCTTCTCATGGCATCATTATATGCCACCTTTTGTCTCTGCAAACTTGTCTTTCCATAGTTCGACCACAGTTGCGCCGTGTAGAGTGGTGTGCAGTATGCTCTAAATAGCAACATCTTCACCACATCTGTACACGCACCAAATTGACGCAAGAGAATATTCGCCTGTACATACAGCATGCGTCGTTGCCTATAAATATCCTCATCATCTGTCATTTGTTCTGTAATAAAATGCCCTAGCTATTTTACCTTATTACAGACACTAAGATTATTGTCAGACAATTTAAAATCAGGAAATTTTAGACATTTATCCTCTTTGGTTCTACAGATCATAACAGCCCTCTTACTAGCATTATATTTAATATCATGTTCCACACCATACACAGAATATATAATAAGGAGCTGCTGGAGACCAGCTTTAGATGGACTAAAGACCACAAGATCATCTGCATACATAATATGGTTCACTAAAATATTACCAATCATGCACCCAGTATTACAGGCTTTCAATTGTTTGGACAGATCATCAATATAAAGATTAAAAAGGACTGGGGACAAAATCCCTCCTTGTCTAACACCATTGCTAACTCCAAATGGGGCTGAGACCCTATTGCCCCATTTTATTTGCATAGTCTGGTGGGCATACCAGTGGGCCAGAATTCTAACAATGTATTTAGGCACCCCTCTTTGACTCATTTTATCAAACATCTTTCTGTGATTAACACGGTCAAAGGCTTTGGAGCATCAATAAAGCACATTAGGATTGAAGAGTTTTTGCCTCTATATTTGTTTACAATATCCTTTAGGGCATATATGCATATCAGTGCCATGTGCAGCTTTAAAATCAAACTGGTTATCTGTGGAGTTAACAAACTCACTTATTCTATCCAGCAGAACTCTTTCTAAAACTTTTAACAATATGCTGGCTAAAGCTATGGGCCTGTAATTATTTAGGCTGCCTACTTTACCAGCTTTGCCCTTAATGACCGGCACTAACAGGACAGACAACATTGAGTCTGGTAACATGCCATGAATCATAAAGCCAGTAAAACAAATAGCAAGGGGAGGAGCTATCCTCATACTCGCATACTTATGATGTTCAGCAGAAATATGATCCAAGCCACTTTGTTGTTGGACAGCTTGTTCATGGCATGATACACCTCATGTGACATAATCGCCATCGAGTCATTACTTTCAATATTGTCCACCCTATACAAGTCACAGTTGAATAAAGTACTATAATGTTGTCGCCATATTAGCTGTTCCGGAGATTCCATTCCTTATAGAAACATATAAAATTCTAAAAGGACTGGATATGCTAGATGCAGGAAAAATTTTCCCAATGTTGGGCGAGTCCAGGACCAGGGGCCACAGTCTTAAAATAAAGGGGAAGCCATTTAACACTGAGGTGAGAAAAACGTTTTCACCCAGAGAGTTGTGAATTTGTGGAATTCCCTGCCACAGAGGGCCATGGTGGCCAAGTCACTGGATGGGTTTAAGAGAGAGTTACATCGAGCTCTGGGGGCTGGTGGAATCAAGGGATATGGGAAGAAGGCAGGCATGGGTTATTGATTGGGAACGAACAGCCATGATCACAATGAATGGTGGTGTTGGTTTGAAGGGCCAAATGGCCTCCTCCTCCACCTAATTTCTATGTTTCTATGTTTCTATGCATCTTTTGTGCATGACTGATTTCATATTAATGACGTCCCACTGAGTGATTCTACCACTCACTGCTATCTTGCCCTCTTGTGCAGCAGCAGCA
Organism: Leucoraja erinaceus; assembly: GCF_028641065.1. Taxonomy (NCBI): domain Eukaryota; kingdom Metazoa; phylum Chordata; class Chondrichthyes; order Rajiformes; family Rajidae; genus Leucoraja; species Leucoraja erinaceus. Next base: position 41,521,259 of record NC_073393.1, read on the forward strand.
AACGTGCTGTCATTATCCAAACACTTTGTATATTCTAAGAGCACACAGTAATAATCTAAAACAGTTGCATCCATAACTAATAACAGCAGCCTAGCCTTTTTGTACTATTAAAAAAAAAAAAGCATATCTCAGGATGCATAATCAATGGCTGAAGTACTCATGTTTAGGTTAGTCTAGTTTAGAGATACAGTGCAGAAACAGGCCCTTCGGCGGCCCACCGAGTCTGTGCCACCCAGCCACCCTCGTCCACTACCATACACTGCACACTCGGGACAATTTGCAATTTTTACCAAATCCAATTAACATACAAAACGGCGTATTTGGAGTACGGGAGGAAACCAGAGATCTCGGTGAAAACCCACGCGGGTCACGGGGAGAACATACGAACTCCGTACAGACAGCACCCGTAGTCAGGATCGAACCCGGGTCCCTGTCACTGTGAGGCAGCAACTCTTGTTGTCATGCATATTTTGGGTTCTATTTGATTCGGGTTCTGTTTGGGCAATTAGGATACATTCTACTTTGTGATCCTAAGGCAGCCAACACACGATAAACATAATATATATATATATCAACATTCAGATTAAATGCTTTTTCCATCAATATGCAATACCCGGTTCCAGAAAAGATCAGGCAGGCCTGTATTTGATTAGGCTTCTTTCCTGTTGTGGTTCTACAAACATTTACTTTTACACTCATTTGACTTTGACATCTCTCTGACGATGTCTTTACGTTGGTTCCACAAGATATACATTCATGATTTTTGGAAAAGATTGGGCATGAGCAGTCGGAGTGTTCAAACGTTCCTTTGTTTGTAGTGCCTTTAGTTTGTAGAGTGGGAATCCCACTGTGGAATAACTGACACACCATTCATTTTACTACCAGACACGGCAACAGATGTCGGCTGCACCTCAACTTCACTTGTAAGCAAAGAAAGCAAATAGAAACTAGGTGCAGGAGGAGGCCATTCTGCCCTTCGAGCCAGCACCGCCATTCATTGTGATCAAGGCTGATCGCCCCAATCAATAACCCATGCCTGCCTTCTCCCCGTATCCCTTGATTCCACTAGCCCCTACAGCTCTATCTAACTCTCTCTTAAATCCATCCAGTGATTTGGCCTCCACTGCCCTCTGTGGCAGGGAATTCCACATATTCACAACTCTCTGGGTGAAAAGGTTTTTTATCACCTCAGTCTTAAATGGCCTCCCCCGTTATTCTAAGACTGTAGCCACAAATGATTCTTAATGTTGGACATAGGCAAAGTGATACATCTAAAAAACATTGCTTGATAATCTCAGCTACAGGAGTTATGAATGGATCGACCGGGCTTACATTCACTGGAATTTAGAAGGATGAGAAGGGATCTTTTAGAAACATATTAAATTATTAAGGGATTGGACAGGCTAGATGCAGGAAAAATGTTCCTGGTGTTGGGGGAGCCCAGAACTAGGGATCACAGTTTAAGAATAAGGGTTAGGCCATTTAGGATTGAGATGAGGAAAAACCTTTTCACAGACAGCTGTGAAACCGTGGAATTCTCGACCACAGAAGGCAGTGAAGGCTGATTCACTGGATGTATTAAAGAGAGAATTAAATATAGATCTTACGGTTAAAGGAATCAAGGGATATGGTGAGAAAGCAGGAACGGGGTACTGATTTTGGATGATCAGCCATGATCAGATTGGATTGCAGTGCAGGCTCGAAGGGCCGATTGGCCTACTCCTACTCCTGCACCTATTTTGTAAGTTTCTATATTTCTATTTTGTGATGTATCCTGAATAAATGAAAAACAAGATTTGATACTGTGCCATATTTAACTGCTAATTCATTTATGATAAATTTCCTTTTGTGGTTGGAAAAGTAAACCCCTGGCAGCCTGGGGAATTTCAGTCTCAGAGGCTACCTTATTGTTCTAAATCTTTGAACGCAGATGTAGTCAGAGCCTCATACAGCATGAAACAGACCATTCAGTCCATTCAGTCGATGCTAGCCATCAAGTACCCATTTCCACTAATCCTACGTAATTCTTAACTCGCCCTAGATTCCACCAATCACCAACATAGAACGGGCAATTTTACAGTCATCATAGGGCGGTGCGGTGGCGCAGCGGTAGTGTTGCTGCCTTACAGCGCTTGCAGCGCCAGAGACCATGATTCAATCCCGACCATGGGTGCTGTCTGTACTGAGTTTGTATGTTCTCCCCGTGGGCTTTCTCCGGGTGCTCCGGTTTCCTCCCACACTCCAAATACATGCAGGTTTCTAGGTTAATTGGCTTTGGTAAATACTGTACATTGTTCCTTGTGTGTAGGATAGTTCTAGTATACGGGGATCACTGGTCGGTGCGGACTCGATGGGCTGAAGGGCCTGTTTCTGCACTGTAACTAAACTAAACTAAAGTTAAGGGCCTAAGTTTGGGGAGAATTAGGTTCAATAGTCCCCTAACCTAAAATAAGGGATAAAGTAACATTAGTGGCTAATTCCCGGGATAAGAGCATTGTCATACTAAGGGAGACCAAATAGTGTGGGCTTGTATTTCTTGGAATTTTGAAAGGTTGAATAATTTTAAACTGCTTCTAAAAGCTTATGCCTGCATTAAACTTCGACTAGAAATTTGAATAGTACAAATTTCAATTACATTTCAAATGTAAATTGCATTTAGATAAGAATTTAAGAACCGGGACATGAGCCTTTTTCTTCTTTCTGCAATAACCACATTCATAGAAATATTCCCATTGGAATTGAAATGCGTCTTTTAATATATTGAGGAAGGTATTAAGAATGCACAAGATCAAGGATTACTTCAATGAGTTAAAACTTAAAAAAAAATCCAGTTTAAACAATTACTTAGTGTTAGTGAACCTGAAAATAAAAATCAAACGTTAATTTCAATCTTAGTTTTAAATGAGTACATTTTTTTGTAAATGTCAATGCAATTCCTGTCGTGGAAACTTGGATACTTTAATTTTCCTTAACCAAAGCTTCTCCTTTATTCATATCGGGTTGTGAGGCAATTAAAGTTGTCTACAGAGAAGATAGACACAACATGCTGGAGCAACTCAGCGGGATAGACAGACATGCAGCATCTCAGCGGGGAAGGCAGACAGGCAGGCAGTATAGGAGCAAAGAGGTCCTTCTCCAGTTGTACAGGGCCCTAGTGAGACCACACCTGGAGGATTGTGTGCAGTTTTGGTCTCCAAATTTGAGGAAGGACATTCTTGCTATTGAGGGAGTGCAGCTTAGGTTCACAAAGTTAATTCCCGGGTTGGCAGGACTATAATATGTTGAAAGAATGGAGCGACTGGGCTTGTATACACCGGAATTTAGGATGAGAGGATATCTTATTAAAACATAAAAAATTATTAAGGGATTGGATACGACAGAGGCCGGAAACGTGTTCCTGATGTTGGGGGAGTCCAGAACCAGGGGCCTCAGTTTAAGAATAAGGGGTAGGCCATTTAGAACGGAGATGAGGAGAAACTTTTTCACCCAGAGAGTTGGAATTCTCTGCCTCAAGAGGCAGTGGAGGCCAATTCTCTGGATGCTTTCAAGAGAGAGTTAGATAGAGCTCTTAAAGATAACGGAGTCAAGGTATATGGGCGAAGGCTGGAACGGGATACTGATTGTGGATGATCAGCCATGATCACAGTGCATGGCGGTGCTGGCTGGCAGGGCTGAATGGCCTCCTCCTGCACCTATTCTCTATCTCTGGATAGAAGGAATGGGTGATGTTTCTGGTCGAAATCCTTCTCCTACACTTCTCTTAACAATATGCATACAAATCAACTTAAGAAAATGAACTCCCACTGCAACAGGATAACATTTCCATTTTGACAAACAGTCATTGTCATGGTCTTTCCTGTGTGCGGGATTATCATCAATTTTTATGAGATAAAAAAAAAGGAGATTTACGCATGTTCAAATCCTTTTCATTCACAGCTATCACTAAAAGGAAACAGAGTGCACTATAACAAAAGAGCTTCGGCAAATTGATATGGAAATGTTGAATTGAAAGAAATCAGATATGTCATACTGCTATTCTTGAATCAGCGTACTGCCTAAAAAGGAGAGGGTCAAACTTGAGAAGTAATTTTTTCATGAATCAATTTTTCCAATGTTCGCTGGCCAGCTTGACAAGTTGCCTGACCCACTTGGTGATATGTTTCGGCGACTGCCGGCGTCATCGACTGATGTATCAGATCGCCGAAAGATTTTGAACATTTCAAAATCCAGCAGCGACAAAAAAAATGTTGTGACACCGCGCGTCAATACGTCATCACGCCGCGTCACACCGTGACTTTTTCGGTGACCTGTTACGTCAGTCAATTAAGCCGACAGTCGCCAAAAAAAGCGCCAAGTGGGACGGGCCCTTTAAGGAATAGGACAGGTTTGGATAGGGAAGGTTTAAAGGGATATGGGCCACACGGGGGTAGGTGGGACTCGTGTGGATGGGGCATGTTGATTCTAGACACAGGGCCTGTTTCCATGCTGTATGACTCTAAATTCCAATTGCAGAAAATACCAACTTGGTTTTAAGAAACAGCAGTCTATTGCGTTAACAACATGACAATATTACCGGAGCATTGAGACAGTTCATTTTTTAAATATTCGATCATGGGTTGCCGATGTTATTGGCAAGATCATCATCCATGATTGTGAGCATAGGGTTTGCTGGGCTATTATACAGGACTGTTCAGAGCCCACCAGGTCCTTGTGTAGACCTCTCCTCACAAGGATGGCAGATTTCCTCAGCTAAACATTGTAAGTGAGACAGATTCATCATTGTGATAATCCAGTAGTTTTTATTATAACCATCAATGATACTGGCATTTATTTTTCTTTCATTGTAATTCCTTTAATCACTTCCATTCCCCTCATGAGACTCAAACTCTTGTCCACTGATCACTGTTTCAATCCACAGTCTGATCTAGTGATTTATCCATTCAGTAATCCATTTGGTTCCTATAGCCTGCCTTATCCCAAAACAGATCCATCTGTGACCGAACTTCATATAATCAAATGTTTTCTAATATTCCTTAATAATTTATGATATCAAAGGTCTATCAATCTCAAATTAAAAATGAACACATGGCCCATATGAAGGTCTATTTATGGTCTCCCCTCCATCCATGGTGTGTTTCTGAATTTCAATCTAGTCTGAAGAAGGGTCTCAACCCGAAACGCCATCTATTCCTTTTCTCCAGAGATGCAGTCTGACCTGCTGAGTTACACCAGCTTTTTATGTCTTTCAACCTTGTAAGGCCTGGCTCCAAATATAGTAGGCCGATGATCCCAGTGGAGATTTATATTAATTTCTGTTAAATTCATTATTATTGACTTGGATTGTTATTTTTGTGTTGTATGAGGTATCCATGCTACAGCATCGAGATGGTAAATCGAATATCACTGTACCTTAACTGGTGCACTTGACAATAAATGACCTTTGGAACAACCAACCTTTGAAACATGCCACTATATACGCACTCATCTTCAGCAAGACAAACTACCTCAACAAAGCAACCTCCAATTTGGTCCACAGTTTAAGGGACTTTTGGCCATCAATGGCATCATAGAGTGGGCCTGAACAAGCCACGCCTGGAAAATTGGCAAAAATGTTAATATAGGCTTAATCTTCTGTTGAAATACCAAATAAGTCTCTGACTTTCAAAGGCATACAAAAATGTAAAAATGAATCACACTATTAAAACATAAAAACTTGCGAACACTTCAAACCATTAGTGCATTTAAATACAAAAAATATACTCCTGAAGACAGACACAAAATGCTGGAGCAACATCTAAGGATAGAAGGAATAGCTGACGTTTCAGATTGAGACCCTCGTTTAGACTGAGAGTGAGGTTCCGGATAAAGGGGGACACAAAAATATGGAAGGGTAAGGTTTAAAGCGAAAGAACAAAGATCAAGGAAAATGGAGAATAGATCATTGTTAGCTAGGGGAAGCGACATCGAGGCATACAAAGATAAAATTTAATCAGGACTGGTCAGACTGGACGGAGAACTAGGAAGGGGAGGGATAGAATGTATCGTTAGCAGCCAAAATGGAGTTGTTGGAACTGCATCAAATCTAATCGAATACAGATTTTGCGGGCATGTTCTCCAGAATAATTCTTGAAGAATTGCACAAAGACACCACGAGGAGTGCAATGTCACGATGCAGTTAAGGAGTTGCCTCTAGGCATGTCTGATGAGGTTTGCTACCTCCAGGCTTTGTACACTTGTGAACAAGTCCTGACCCTCCGAATACTCATGCAGGAAATGCCAATGGTTGTACACCAAAAAGCTGGCATTTGCTGGAAAATATGGCCCATGTTTGTTATTATATCAAGGAAACATAGATTTTCAGCCTTAATTTTTGGACATTAAAAATGCCAGATGCAGTTTCTTTGAGAGTTGCAAGATATTTGGACCCTTGCTTTACATTATAAAAATATGTCTTTAAGTATCTTCACCTACGAAAAACACTATCTGTGTAGCAATGCTCACAAAACCTTCAGATATCATAAAGCAATGTAGGATGGTGTAAGTGTGCTGGGATTGCAGGTCGGTGCGGACTTGGTGGGCCGATGGGCCTGTTCCCGCGGTGTATCTCTAAGCTAAACAATTAACCTCTAATTCTTACTTACATTACAATTTACAGGCCAACTGTGAATATCTATTATTTATAAGTGACAACTAATTTCAATAGACTTTGTCACTGTGTTTCGGTGAACTAGGTGAGAATATCAAATGACAATTTGTTTCCATAGATACTGGCACTCCAGTTAGGCAAAATAGACTGTAATATTAATGTTTTTTTTAGCAGATGTTGAACTGCAATTTTCAGTATTCAGTATTAGTCAAAATAAATCTGCTTGATATTATCTTCAAGCATGGATATTATCATAACCACCTTGGAATCAAATTCAAGTCTGATAGTTTATGAATTTCAATTTTTAAAAACACACTGCCCATAATATGTCTGCAACATCAATTTTTTAATAATAGTTACTGTATTAGCATTGGCTTAGTGCCAAATACAATTCTAATAGAGTTCTATGATTAACTCCAACAATTGAAAACACATAAATAATCTAACAATATAGAAGACCTTATTTTTGTGAAACTCTGAAAATGTTTTACCGTCTCAATGAAGGTGCATAAATACATGTTTTTAACCAATAAATTAAGCACATGCATTATGATGTACCACTCACAGTACAATGTTATTTCTGATGCAAATGAAACAATAAACATACTAAAATTGCAGTGAATTGTGGACGCAGCCCAGACCATCACATAAACCAGCCTCCCTTCAATTGACTTAATTGCTGCCTCACGCTGCCTCGGCAAGGCCAGCAGCATAATCAAGGACTAGTCGCACCCTGGCCACTCCCTCTTCTCCCCATACCCATCGGGCAAAATGTATAGAAGTGTAAAAACGCACACCTCCAGATTCAGGGACAGTTTCTTCCCAGCTGTTTCAGGCAAATGAATCATCCTACCACAACCAGTCCTGAACTAGTATAGAAATATAGAAAATAGTTGCAGGAGGAGGCCATTCAAACCATTCATTGTGATCATGGCTGATCGTCCCCAATCCATAACCCGTGCCTGCCTTCTCCCCATACCCCTTGATTCCACTAGCCCCTAGAGCTCTATCTAACTCCCTCTCTTAACCTCATTGGGAACATCTACCTCATTGGTGATCAGTGGCCTCCTTTCCACAAATGTTATTCCCCTCTGTGGCTCGATTGTAATTCAGATTCAATTCACAAAATTCATTGTCAGTGTACAGACAACTCTGGAAGAGCGAAGCAAATGATTTTAAATTAAGTGTCACCTTCACCGAGGTCTTAAGTAGAGTGGCCTCCCCGACCTGCTGGTTCCAAGACTGTGGCCCCCCGGATGGTTCTGGTTGGGGTGAGAGCAGTCGCCAATGCTGAGCGCCCTCCGCAGACAACGCTTGGGACAGACTCATATCTACACCACCCTCATCGGTGACCATACTACTGGACGAAGGATTGATCGGACTTGAGGAGACAGATGGCTTTGCTTTCCACTAAGCCTTCTTGATCAGTTATTCCACTAAAGTGTTATGACTGGCCCTTTTAAATACATGGTCCATGTAAATGGCTCGATTCATCGTAACTCCCAGGAACCTCTAGAAACACGTCCACCTCTGTCTTTTAATGTGGATGGGGTGTGCGTGCCGCCTCTGGACTGAAGTCTACAATGAGCTCCTTGGTCTTCTTGGAGTTAAGGGCCACACACCACTAAGTGCTGGACCTCCTCCCTGTTTTTGTTGCTGATGAGCCTGTACATCTCATACTTGGATAGTACCATGTACGGTGACAAGGTGAAAAGTAGAAGGGGGCTAAACCCCTAACTGTCAGGTGAGGGGTTGATCCTACTTTCTCCAGTTTATCTCAGAGATTTCCCTTTTGAAGAATGTATGATAACAGCTGATTATGTTTCAGGTTTTCTTTGGTTAAAACTGATACAATTTAAATAAAATAAACTAAACCTAACTGCCACTCTTATTTTATGTATGATAACATATTATGTTTGAAGCAAAGCATCTTATATAAATACATATAATAGCCTGTATTAAGATGTTTATAAATTATGACAGTGTGTTTTTACTAGATCACAAAAATGAGGAATGGTCTCCCATGCAGGCTCTTGAAGATAATTTTGGATTGCAGTGGGCGAAAGGAAACTGGAAGAGAGGAAGTGTAAAGCCTGGCAGGTCATGGGTTGATACAAGTGAGGAGAGGTTTTTGATATACAGATGGCTGGACAAAATACAGAAATGAAAGGACAGAAGGTGTGAGACAAAAGGATTGGAGTGTTGGGAATAGTGAGGCTGGAGGAAGGAACTGATGTGGAGGGAAGGGGGATAGTACAAATAGGTGTGAGTTCAGGTGGGCCGTGGCCACAGGGGGGAGGGGGAGGGGTGGTATATTGTTGATCTGACAAGAATCATAGAGCACACTGCCACATTACCACACTACCAACAACAATTTATTGACTAGAATAACACTTCTTACAAATGCTATGTGCAAGATTGGATCTGCATCACTGCATTCAACAATCTGCTAGACTGGCTGGAAAGTTTTTTTTACCTCAGGTAAGGAGTTAATGTGTTTCACAGATCGTGATACTTGTGAGAAAGAGCAGAAATTTAGACCTATGAAACCCATCTTTTTTGTGGCATTTGAGCAACTGAAAAATCCATCTTAAGTTTAAAATTACTCCATTCACTCCTCATCATTAACTATTTTCAGGTGCGTTTCCTGAAGCTGTTTTGGCACTGAACTTGCTCATAATTGGCCAATTATTCTCAAATGTCACAAAAATGTGTTTTTGAAATTGACTTCAAGGAATAGAATGTCTTATTGTGTTTGAGTCTTCTGCCCTGTCAAGTGAATGTGGTGGAAATCTTCCTTTTCATGGCATCATCTGTTAGACAAATATTGATGAAAGAATGGATCGACTTGGCTTGTATTCACAGGAATTTAGATGAGAGGGGATCTCACATTCTTAAGGGATTGGACAGGGTAGATGCAGGAAAAATGTTCCTGATGTTGGGGGAGTCCAGAACCAGGGGTCACAGTTAAGACTAAGGGGTAGCCCATTTAGGACTGAGATGAGGAAACACTTTTTCACCCAGAGAGTTGTGAATCTGTGGAATTTTCTGCCACAGAGGGCAGTGGAGGCCAATTCACTGGATGTTTTCAAGAGAGAGTTAGATTTAGCTCTTAGGGCTAACGGAATCAAGGGATATGGACGGAAAGCAGGGACGGGGTACTGATTTTCGATGATCAGCCGTGATCATACTGAATGGCGGTGCTGGCTCGAAGGGCCGAATGGCCTACTCCTGCACCTATTTTATATGTTTCTATGTCAATGTTCTTTACATCTGCAAAGATTTTAAACAAAAGAACTTGAAGACTAATTGAACAAACCTTTCAACAAAACGTTACAACTGCTGCTCTGAACAATAATCTGTTGATGAGGTAAACTCGTGGAAAGTAAGGATTGAAGTATATATTGTATATATTTACCTTAGCATTCAAATTGAAGACAAAACCACAAATGTATTCACAAAATGTTTATAGTAGCTGGGGCATTGCTTGACTGATTAACTGCAAAGTTAAGGTGCCAGTAAAGACTTCCTCCAACTAAAACCTTGGCTCTGCTGTGAAAAGTAGCACACTACCTCGAGTGTCATTTCAAAGCCAACTGTTAAAACTTCCGCTAATCTCAGTGGCGTTCCGTTTAACTGTGAAACCATTCAGCACACACCACAGCTACCAGTTCGGCTTGATGCGGAAATTAAGGTCAACAAGCAGAAATATGCACCGGGCTGATGTAAACACAAGGGTTTGCAAGCGGCTAAGAGTTATAATGGGGAAATCACTGATTTGGAACTCAGAACAAAGACGTTAGTGCAGACTCATGGATTAGTGCCGAAATAGCAGCAAATTCCAACCTGTCCAGCCCTCAGCGATTAGAAATATTTAAGTCTTGCAACGCATTCCTCACTTTTACCTCTGGGTTCCAGTGCACTCCTGAAGAATCCATGTGAAAGAAAGGTTTCAGTGTTAAAAGGAAGGAAAAATATGAACAATTGTTTATTGATTCATGCGAGTGCTGTAAGGTTCCATTCATTCTAGAAAGTCACGACTCATCACTTTGCTATGCAGCAGCAATCAGATCTGCTGGTACTGACAGAGAATCTTTTTAATTCCATGAATAATTTCTGTAGGATATTGTAGTGTTTGCTAATGATCTTTGACCATCTCCAAAGAGACTGCCTTTGTAGCAATTCCTTTAAAAATATAGTTGTTACAATTTCAGAAAGTGGATGTATTAGGGGATGTCAAGTAGACAGCAAATGGCAGAGACCTGAAGAATGTTATAGAACAGAGACCCAAGATCCAAGTACATAGAATCATAGAAACATAGAAAATAGTGCGGGAGTAGGCCATTTGACCCTTCAAGCCAGCACTGCCATTCAATATGATCATGGATGATTATCCAAAATCAGTACCCCGTTCCAGCTTTTCCCCCATATCCCTTGATTCCGTAAGCCCAAAGAGCAAAAATATAACTCTCTCGTGAAAACATACAGTGAATTGGCCTCCACTGCTTTCTATGGCAGGGGATTCCATAAATTCACAACTCTCTGGGTGAAAAAGTTTTTCCTCATCTCAGTCCTAAATGGCCGACCCCTTATTCTTCAAGTACATCGAAGTGACACAGATAGGCAGAGTGGTGAAGAAGATTAGTGGTCAGGACATTAGGAACAACAGTTGGGACATCATGTTACAAGCTGTACGAGATTTCAATTCCACTGGCATTTCATGTTTTATGCATCTTGTGACTTTATTTATGACTGTTGGCAGATTAATTTCCCACCGAGGATAAATAAAATTCAATCATATCGTATTAGTTTAGCTTGGTTTAGTTTAGAGATACAGCGCGGAAACAGGCCCTTCGGCCCACCGGGTCCGCGCCAACCAGCGATCCCCACACATCAACACTATCCTACACCCACTAGGGACAATTTTTACATTTACCAAGCCAATTACCCTATAAACCTGTACGTCTTTGGAATGTGGGAGGAAACGGAAGATCTCAGAGAAAACCCACACGGGGCGAACGTACAAACTCCGTACAGACAGCACCCGTAATCGGGATCAAACCCGGGTCTCTGGCGCTGCATTCACTGTAAACAGCAACTCTACCTCTGTGTATTGCGTATCACCATATTATTTCGTATAGTATCACATCGTATATTGAAGGGACCACATTCAGAGAAAGGTGTGCAGTTCTGGTTGCCTAGCTATAGGAACAATGGCATTGAGCTGGGAAGCAGCATATAAAGTTTGATAAAGATTTTACTGGGAGGGCTTGAGTTATAACTAGAGACCGGAAAGGTTGGCGCTCTTTTCTCTGTAGCATAGGAAGCTGAGTGGTGACCTCAAGTTTATAATATCATGAGAAGCAGAGATAAGGTGAATGGCCACAGTCTTGTTCCCACGGTAAGAAAGTCTAAAATTAGAGCACAGGAGGATGAGGGGTGATCTTATCGAGGAGTATAAAATCATGAGAGGAATAGATCGGGTAGATGCACAGAGTCTCTTGCCCATAGTTGGGGAATTAAGGACCAGAGGACATGAGTTTGTACAAGTTAGGGGGGAAAGATTTAATAGGAACCCGAGAGGTAACGTTTTCACACAGAGGGTGGTGGGTGTATGGAACAAGCTGCCGGAGGAGGTAGTGGAGGCAGGTACTATCCCAATGTTTAAGAAACAGTTAAGGGGCTGTCCCACTGCGGCGACCTAATCTGCGACTTCTGGTGAGTTTGCCCTCGACTCATACTCGCAGCATGGTCGACACGAGGTCCTAGGAGGTCTTTGTTACTCACCTTACATAGAAACATAGAAATTAGGTGCAGGAGTAGGCCATTCGGCCCTTCGAGCCTGCACCGCCATTCAATATGATCATGGCTGATCATCCAACACAGTATCCCGTACCTGCCTTCTCTCCATACCCCCTGATCCCCTTAGCCACAAGGGCCACATCTAACTCCCTCTTAAATATAGCCAATGGACTGGCCTCAACTACCCTCTGTGGCAGAGAGTTCCAGAGATTCACCACTCTCTGTGTGAAAAAAGTTCTTCTCATCTCGGTTTTAAAGGATTTCCCCCTTATCCTTAAACTGTGACCCCTTATTCTGAACTTCCCCAACATCGGGAACAATCTTCCTGCATCTAGCCTGTCCAACCCCTTAAGAATTTTGTAAGTTTCTATAAGATCCCCTCTCAATCTTCTAAATTCTAGAGAGTATAAACCAAGTCTATCCAGTCTTTCTTCATAAGACAGTCCTGACATTCCAGGAATCAGTCTGGTGAACCTTCTCTGCACTCCCTCTATGGCAATAATGTCCTTCCTCAGATTTGGAGACCAAAACTGTACGCAATACTCCAGGTGTGGTCTCACCAAGACCCTGTACAACTGCAGTAGAACCTCCCTGCTCCTATACTCAAATCATGCTCAATAGTGGTCCTCACGCACTCTAGGCCTCAGCTAGGTCGCGGCGTATTTTTCAACATGCTGAAAAATGCCCGCAAGTAAGAAAAAGGTTGCCATAGAAAAAAATCTATACTTTTTTTACTCGTAGGTTTAGTCGAAGTAGGTCGTAGAAGGTCAGCACGTTATTCATAGGTAATCGAGGGTAGTCGAAGGTGATCGAAGGTTGTCGAAGGTAGTCGTAAATAGTCTTCAACATAGTCGAAGGGAGGTCGAAGGAGGTCGTCTTCACTCCCCGCTATTTGGTGTCCAATTTTCCCGAAGCTAGTTGTAGCTAGTTTTCAACATAATTGAAGGAGGTCTTCAACATGACATTTTTTCAAACTCTCCTAAACTCACCAATTAGGTTGCCGCAGTGGGACAGCCCCTTGAGACAGTTACATGGATATCATATCGTATATTGAAAGGACAGTTTTGGAGGGATATGGGCCAAACACAGGCAGGTGAGACTATTATAGCTGGGATATATTGGGCAAATGTAGGCAAATAGGGCAAGCTCAGGTAGACATCGTGGTTGCATGGACTACAGGACTTGTTTCCATGCTGCATTACCCTTGACTCTGTAGTTACATATCATGAGAAAATGCAACTAATGCCATAACGGGATCTATTTCCTGTAAAATTCTCAAATATCATAACTAAAAATAAGAACATATTAAATTTTCAGATAATATGGTAATGGTAATAAATATTTCTAGATGGATAGTTTCGTTTTTAATTTGGAAATACTGTACAGAAACAGGCCCCTCGGCTCACCGAGTCCGCACCGCCCAGCGATCTTTGCACACTAACACTATCCTGCACACACTAAGGACAATTTACATTTATACCAAAGCCAATTAAGCTACAAACTTGTACGTCTATGGAGTGTGGGAGGAAACTGAAGATCTCGGAGAAAACCCATGCAGGTCACAGGTAGAACGTACAAACTCAGTACAGACAGCACCCGTAGTCAGGATCGAACTCGGGTCTTTGGCGCTGTAAGGCAGTAGCTCTACCGCTGTGCCACCATGTCCCCTTGTTATATAGATGTACTTGTTTTGAAGAAGCACAAAACTGTTACCATGACATCTTTAATACTGCCACACTAAAGTTAGTTTCAAAGTAATTTACCTAACAAAGTAAAAGTGCCAATTTTCCAAAGTAATTATAGTTTTGTTGCCTTGTTTGTAACATTTTCACAAATCCATTGATATGAATGATTGTTCAGGGAAATAATGATGGTTGTGATGCATTCTGCAGTAATCGAACAAACTTGACATTGGCAACAAGCACAAGTCCATCACATTTGCTCTGCTTACTGTGAATTGTTCAGAAAATGTTACAAACAGAATTTGCCCAGAAAATGTTTAGGTTTTTCAGTCGAAGGTCAGTTAAATGCTAATAGCTCCTTACATGGCTGATGAGGTTGTCAGTAAGAAGGTACTTCTAAATCTGTTAAAATATGACACTTAAACTATTGTTGAACCCTCTATCTTACACCAGTTGCAGTGATGCTGCATAGTTAGAGTGATGCTTGAGGTGCCTTTATATTGCTGGCCTTTCATCCAATTTGGCCAAGAAGAGACAAAGAGCTGGAGTAACCCAATGGGGCACGCAGCCTCCCTGTCGAGCATGGATAGGAGACATTTTTGTTCGTGACCCTTCTTCACTCTGGCCAAATCTTCAATAGCCTGCAATCTCAAACTGTTCGTAAAGAAGTAACTGCAATTACCAATCTTAAGGTCAAATTTGGTAGCAAATTTGAGGGACACAATTGGCTTTACAAGGATACCATTAAATGGGCTTCAGGTACTAAAGCACTTGGGTTCCTTACTGTTGTAATTTAAAAAATCCCAATTAAAGCTGTCTTAATAAAAGAGTTTTTCCTCAGTTGGGACCTTCATAACTAGGAGTTGTGCTCGGAGTCATTGCTATTTTTATAGCCAGTATTTAAAGCATTAACCTAAAACTGCTGTCATGGGCTCTTTTATTCCCTGGAAAGTACTCAATATAGTACCAACTTCATGTTGAACATTATGTGTAAATAGTGAACGCTGTACATAAAGAGATCTTTGATGAAACACAGCTATTTTCTGTATACTTTCGCAGTAGGTAGCCCACACACATCCTTTCTCTGTTCGCTTAGAGTAATGAACTGCAAATAGAATAGAGCTTTGCATTATTGAGTGGGAGGATTTTTTTTTCATAAAGCTAGTATCAATGTTGGCAGAGCAAATACCCCAACTCTAGAGAGATGCTTTCACCACCACCAAAACACATGGCACATTTCTGAAACACTTCTGCAGCCAGAGGACTATTGATCGTCCAAAAGAAAAACTCCTCTGTGGAGATTAAGAAAGGTCGGAGCCATCACACACTAAAAGAAACATAGAAAATAGGTGCAGGAGTGTCATTCAAAATGGTTGTGGCTGATCATCCAAAATCAGTACCCCCCATTCCTGCTTTATCCCCATATCCCTTGATTCCGTTAGCCCTAAGAGCTAAATCTAACTCTCTTGAAAACATCCAGTGAATTGGCCTCCACTGCCTTTTGTGGCAGATAATTCCACAGATTTACAACTCTCTGGGTGAAAAAAAAATTTCCTCATCTCAGTCCTAAATGGCCTACCCCTTATTCTTAAACTGTGACCCCTGGTTCAGGACTCCTTCAATATTGGGACCATTTTTCCTGCATCTAGCTTGTTCAATCCCTTCAGAATTGTATATGTTTCTATAAGATAGCCTCTCATCCTTCTAAATAATGATACTACATATATTCACACACTTTCCTTTACTGCACAGAACAAACCGTAACATTGCTTAAACGCTGCCATTGAAATCAGAGCAACAGAGTTTTGACATGACGAGCATCGATGTTGATCATCCAATGAAGGCTGGATCGACTTTGTATGTTAATACTCAATTTGTGGAGGGAAATTTGTGGAGTCAAACACCTATTCAAGTATAGAACTGGATGGATAGACCTAGTAGGTCAGATAATATCTCTGACCAAAAAACAAAGTTAACATTTTATCAAAGCTGGGAAAGAAAAAAAAACAGGCAGAAAATGCTGGAGTAACTCAGTGGGACAGGCAGCATCTCTGGAGAGAAGACTGAAGAAGAGTCTCAACCCAAAACGTCACACATTCCTTCTCTCCAGAGATGCTGCCTGTCCCGCTGAGTTACTCCAGCATTTTTTGTCTATCGTCGATTTAAATCCGCATCTGCAGTTCTTTCCTGCACAAAAGAAAGAAAACAAATGAGTTTTATGTTGCAGATAGAGTGGAGGAATGGATAGGGCTAAAGGGATATGACAGGGTGAGGGCAGGGTTGCTGTGTGGTGGGTTGAAAGATTGCCTGGTTGATAGATTAATGGGGCAATAGAGAGAGATAGAAAAAATGAATAGCTATGAATTGAAGGCTGTTAGAGAATGAGAAAACAAACAAAGACATGTAAAATTTGACAGATGCTGAGCTGCAGAAGATGGCAGGAGGTGAGGGTGGGAGACAAACTGGATGCTAACGTGTGGGAGAAAAGCTGAGTTGCTGTCACAGATGGATAACTTGCAACACAAGTGGTTGGTTTAATGGAGACTGAGAAAGCAAACTATCTGCAGTTGGAGAATTCAATATTGAATTTGGAAGGCTGTATGCGATCAGGAGAAAACGATTTGAAGTCTGAAGAAGGGTCTCGACCCAAAACGTCACCCATTCCTTCTACCCAGAGATGCTGCCTGTCCCGCTGAGTAACTGCAGCATTTTTGTGTCTATCTTTGGTGTAAACCAGCATCTGCAATTCCTTCCTAAACAGCCGAGAATCGGAGCAGGACATATTGTGATAAAGATAATGTGATCCTGCAATCTTATATAAACAGATCAAATTCCTCTTGCCAATTTTTTGTTCAGTCACTCGATGGGCTTGCAGTTTGGCAAGAGAAATCAAAAGGCAGAGTAATGTCTAAAGGCATTACAAATGAATGAAGTTCAGAAGGACCAAGGGGTGCCACACTACGTGAAGCCCGTAAAAAAAGGTTAGTAGGCAAGGGCAGCAAGCAGTAAAGGAGGTTTGACATTTTGGTCTCATTGCAAAGGGTCTGGAGTTTAGAAACAGGTAATTTGTTATGAATATATAAAGTAGGCCCCGAGGCAGCCTGGCAGGGTGGATATTGAGATAAAGAGAGGGAATGTGTGGGCATTGGAGCAAATGAGTGGACATAGTTACAAGATAAGATGCTGCTCATTTAACATTAATGAGCTTGGACATTTATTTTCAGTGGGTAGTGAACCTCTAGAATTTTCAACCCTAGAGGATTGTGGAGGCTACTTCGAATTATTTGAAAATAATTGAATTTGAAAAGAATTCAAATTATTTAAGGTGGAGATCATACATTTTAGTGATATAAAACAATTGGGAGCTATGGAAAACTTGCCCAGGAGAATTGAGACCAGTATAGATGGTCATGGGCATGTTGAAAAGCAGAGCAGGCTTGGATTAAAATGGCCTACTCTTGCTCCTATTTTCTTCTGAACAAAGATGACTTGTTGTAACAATACAGGAGGCCACAGGCTGTGGGGTTTGTTTCTTGTCTGTGACCGCAAGGTTACTCATGGGCAACAAGGTATCTTCAGAGCTGTGTAAGGAATAGATGATCGACAATAGACAATAGGTGCAGGGGTAGGCCATTTGGCCCTTCGAGCCAGCAGCGCCTTTCAATGTCATCATGGCTGATCATCCCCAATCAGTACCCCTTTCCTGCCTTCTCCCCATATCCCCCGACTTCGCTATCTTTAAGAGCCCTATCTAGCTCTGTCTTGAAAGCACCCAGAGAACCTGCCTCCACCACCTCCTGACGCAGAGAATTCCTCAGACTCACAACTCTCTGTGTGAAAAAGTGTTTCCTCATCTCCGTTCTAAAGGGCTTACTCCTTATTCTTAAACTGTGGCCCCTGGTTCTGTATTCCGCCAACATCGGGAACATTCTTCCTGCCTCTAGCGTGTCCGAACCCTTAATAATCTTATACGAGTCAATAAGATTCCCCCTCATGCTTCTAAATTCCAGAGTATACAAGCCCAGCTGCTCCATTCTCTCAGCATACGACAGTCCCGCCATCCCAGGAATTAACCTTGTGAACCTACGCTGCACTCCCTCAATAGCAGGAATGTTCTTCCTCAAATTAGGGGACCAAAACTGCACACAATACTCTAGGTGTGGTCTCACTAGGGCCCTGTACAACTGCAGAAGGACCTATTTGCAGATGCTGGTTGAAATCGAATGTAGGCTCAAAATGCTGAAGTAACTCAGTGGGCGAGGCAGCATCTCTGGATAGAAGGAATGGACAACGTTTCGGGCCGAGACCCTTCTTCAGACAGATGTCAGGGGAGGGGGCGGGACAAAGATAGAATGTAAGCAGAGACAGTAAGACTAGTGGGAGAACTGGGAAGGGGGAGGGGATGGAGAGAGAAATCAAGAGTTATCTAAAGTTAGAGAAGTCATTATTCATACAGCTGGGATGTAAACTACCCAAGTGAAATATGAGGTGCTGTTCCTCCAATTTGCACTGGGTCTCACTCTGGCAATGGAGGAGGTCCAGGACTGAAAGGTCAGATTGGGAATGGGAGGGGGAGTTATGCCCCTGTCCCACTTAGGAAACTTGAACGGAAACCTCTGGAGATTTTGCGCCCCACCCAAGGTTTCCGTGCGGTTCCCGGAGGTTTTCGTCAGTCTCCCTACCTACTTCCACTACCTGCAAACCTCCGGCAACCACCTGCAACCTCTGGGAACCGCACGGAAACCTTGGGTGGGGCGCAAAGTCTCCAGAGGTTTCCGTTCAGGTTTCCTAAGTGGGACAGGGGGCATTAAAGTGCTGAGCCACTGGGAGATCAGGTTGGTTAAGATGGACTGAGCGGAGGTGTTCAATGTTCAGCGATGTCTTGCATTTCTACCTTCATCAATCAGTGTATTGGGCATAGAAGCCAGGATGTTATGTTACAGCTGTGCAAGATGTTGTTGAGACTGCATTTGGAACATTGTGTTTAGTTTTGGTCACCTTGCTAGAGGAAGGGTGTTGGTAAGTTGGTATGTAAGTGATCACGTATTGTCTTTCCGCTGACTGGATAGCACACAACCAAAGTTTTTCACTTAACCTCGGTACATGTGACAATAAACTAAACTGAACTGAATGATTTTGTTTTGAGAGCATGGGCCAAGAAAATTGAAGATAGACACAAAATGCTGGAGTAACTCAGCGGGACCGGCAGCATCTCTGGAGAGAAGGAATGGGTGACGTTTCGGGTCAAGGCCCTTCTTTCAGACTGAAGAATACTCGACCCGAAACATCATCCATTGCTTCTCTCCAGAGATGCTGCCGGTCCCACTAAGTTACTCCAGCATTTTGTGTCCATCTTCAAATGACGTCACGTCCTCCAGACGGCTTCTACAAGGAAAACCAGCGACCAGCGATCCCCACATACTAACACTATCCTACACACACTGGGGACAATTTACATGTACACCAAGCCAATTAACCTGCAAACCTGTACGTCTTTGGAGTGTGGGAGGAACCCGAAGATCTCGGAGAAAACCCTTGCGGTCACGGGGAGAACGCACAAACTCAGTACAGACAGCACCCCATAGTCAGGATCGAACCCGGGTCCCTGGCGCTGTAAGGCAGCAACTCTACCGCTGCGCCACCATGCCACCCCCTACTTGCTTTCTGCAGAGGCAGAATTGGGTGCCTTTAAAAGATGAAACAGCGGCAGAAACTCAGGTTTGATCCTGACTACGGGTGCCGTCTGTACGGAGTTTGTATGTTCTCCCCATGATCTGCGTGGGTTTCTCCGGGATTTCCGGTTTCCTCCCAAACTCCAATGACCGACTGGTTTGTAGGTTAATTGCCTTGCTATCATTCAAATTTGTCCCTAGTGCGTGCGGGATAGCATTAGTGTATGGGGATCGCTGGTCGGCACGGACTCGGTGGGTCACAGGGCCTGTTTCCACGCTGTATCTCTAAACTAAACTAAACATGGAACTGGATCTACTGAAATTATTATACTACGTAAACAGGAATAGCATAGATGAGATGTAAAGCCAGGACTTTGTGTCCTACATCTCAATGCAAATATTTATTCTTCATGCATTGGTTCAGTTGCAAATTGCATTTTTTCAAGGAGAGCATGTGCAGTGTTTTCGCAGTCGTCCTTTCAACCAATGCCAGTAGAAAAATCAACTAACCAAGTTAATACTGTAATTTATCCTATACTATTTTCACCTTTATTTACACATCAAAATAACATTTACAATTAGCTCATTGCAAACATATTACTTTTAGATACTGCTCTTGAGACATTATCAAATGCAAAAGAAACCTTGCATCTGTGGAACTTGCCACCTCCTGTTTAAAATACAGTACTTCAAAGAGAGGATCGGAACCGTTCATTAACCACACATAAACAATGAAGCAAATAAGAGACATTAAACATCTTATTCGTATTTTTGTTATTGTACACTTTCTCTTCTTTTATGTAATAGGATTGCATGAGATCCAGATGGGGGGGGGGGGGGAATATCAGGTCATCTCGGGGGCAGTTCCCCCCCCGTCACGGGCACCATGTAATCCCGTTCTACCTGCTCCATGGTCGGATAGTTGGCGACTAAACCGTCCCCCCCACCTCGTTTGCCAAGTGAGGAGGGGGCTGTGGACCCCCAGCAGGATCAAAAACAAGACCTGCCAAAGGGCGGATGAGCTTCTAGCGAGCCAACGGGCATCCACACTTCAGTAGAAGTTGCGATCACTGTCGTACATAGCATTGTAAGGAATGATGGTAAAGCACACACACACCAAGATCCTATACTGCCAGTGGCTGAAGCCCGCAGGAACTGGAGGACAGAGACGTGTGGTGCGTCCGTCACCGTTCCCATCGGAAACCGGCACCACTGTGTCGCTAATGTTTACAACGATGATGAATGAATGATGAATGGATCCAGATAGAGCTAGCCAACTGGATAGAGAATTGGCTTCTTGGAAGGAAGCAGAAGACGATGGTGTAGGTATGTTACAAAACTTATTCTGCCACTGGCTGTGTGCGCGATTTTGAGGGGGGCGGGGTTAAAACAGGGTTTTTTCCGACCTGGTCCTGGATTATATTTGTTGGAGTGCAAGATGTTGCTAAAGAATCGTTCCGACGGCCGTTCTGTGTGTTTTTTAAAAAAATTCACCCGACAAGTTAATCGCTGGGGTGATTTTAAAGTCAGCTTCTGAAGCCGTCAATGCCGACAACTGGGACGGATTTTATGGAGGGCCAGGTAAAAGAAAGTAGTTTATTTTTATGTATAAAAGTGTTTCTTAAGATGTATTTAATTCACATTTTAAGTTGCGAAACGGCGATTTTTTTCCCCCGAAGAACCGGCAGGGTATTTGCTGCAGATATGGGGGACTAAAAACACGGCAACCTCAACGTTCTAAATGGTCCCGTTCCAGAAAATCCCACTCGCAAGCTGATTTAAATGGCCATTAATTTACAGGTATTACACGTTACAGGTATTAAACGTTAAATTCCTTCCATTTGGCCTATAAACCCATGACAATGAGATTTAAAAATTACGTTATTTTCTGAATTCTTGTGTGAATGTTATTTGGACAATTAGGCTATTTACAAATGTTAATCTATTCTTAAGAAATGGATAGATGTTTAGATCTAGTAATTGAATTTTGTAATTAGCTACAATTAGGTAACTAACTAACTATATGCTTTAATTTCAAGTCATCCAAGTAAGATTGTTTCATATTTGTTTCAGAATGCTTCAATCCATAATAACTGAAAATTTCTTTCAGTTCTCTTTATTTTTAAGAACGTTATCGGCTTTTAAATGTTCTCGATCACAGCTTTTGTGTTAAGTCAATGAAAAAGCAACAAGATGCCAATTTCCGCTTATGAAAATTGCCATAACTTTTTTAATACTGAAGATATGAAAGTGAATTAGGTGTCAAATTAAACTTCTTTTTATGCTTTATCGGATGGGATAAATTAAAGACTTGATTTTTTAAATCTCAAAATGTTGTAACATTGCTAGATGGTGGAAGGTTGTTTTTCAGACTGGAGGTTTGTTACTAGTGGTGTGCCTCACCAATCGATGCGGGCCCGTTGCTGTTTGCGGTTTATATCAATGATTTGGGTGAGAAGAAAGAATATAGCTGGGCAAGTGGGCGGAGATATGGTTATGGGAGTCTAATCTAGATAAGTGAAAAGTGTTGCATTTAAGGGAAGTTAAACCAGGGCAGCATCTTCACACGGAATGTCTGGGCCCTGGGGAGTTGTGGAGCAGGGGGGTCTAGAAGTGCAGAAACATAGTTCCTTGAAAGTGGCATCACAGGTAGGGTGGTCAATAAGTCTCTCAGTACATTGACCTTCATCAATCAGTGTATTGGGCGTAGTTGGGATCTAATAAAGCCCCTGTCCCACCTAGGAGACCTAAACAGCAACATCTGGTGACCTTGCCCGCCACCAAAAAAAAAATCAAGGTCGAGGTGACCTGCAACCTCCTACCACCTCCCACACATATGTTGAAAATCTTCCTCCACTACGAAGAAAAACGGTTTCGACTAGACCTGCGATAAAAAAATTATCAATTTTTAAAACGTCAACCTGTTTTTAGTCGAGGCCGGTGATGAAAAAATAGCAGCAACCTAGATGAAGCCTCGACCACATGGAAACCATTTTCAACCATTAGGGAAAGCGACCAAAACCTTGGGTGGTGGGCAAGGTCACTGTTTAGGTCTCCTAAGTGGGACAGGGACTTTATGTTACAGTTGTACAAAGATAGGTTGATACAAGTGAGGAGGAGTTTTTGATGGGCAGATGGTTGAACATAGGCCAAAGATTGATCAGTTAAGAATTGGGAAGCAAGAGGAAGTAATGTTGGTGGTCGGGGAGGAGGAGGGGAGAAATAGGTGCGAGGCTGCGAGCCCGGGTGGGGCACAATGGAAAGAAGGGAGGGTTATGTTGGGTGGGGGGGGGGGGAAGGGCGGGGGGCAGGATAATGTAGATAGCTAAAATTGGAGAATTGAATGTTAATTCCATTGGGTTATAAGCTACTCAAGCGGAATATGAGGTGCGGCTTCTCCAGTTTGTGTGTGGTCACACTCTGTGAATGGAGGAGGCCCAGGGCAGAAAGGGCAGCGTGGGAATGGGAAGAAGAGTTAAAAGATTGGCAACCGGGAGACCCAGCGAGCCTTGGCGGACGAAGCGCAAGTGTTCGGCGAAACATTTCTCTCATCTAAACTTGGTATCGCTGATCTGCAGGAAGCAACATTTGAACAAAGCTGGGGCACCCTTGTGGTAGATGAGATTAGACGTGGTTTATGTGAAGGACTGCTGGGGTTACTAGACGGAGGAACGGTGGGGGTATAGGGACAGGTGTTACATCTCCTGTGGTTGCTGGGGGGAGAGGGGGTTGGTGGTCCATTGGGTGGGAACGGATGAATGAACCAGGGAGTTGTGGAGGGAACAGTTTCTGAGTAACGCATAAAAGAGTGGGGATGGGAATCTGTGACCGGGGGTGGGACCGTGTTGGAGGTGGTGGGAATGTTGGGCGATGGTGTGATGGATGCAGGAACAGGGGGGGGTGACACGTGAGGACCAAGGCAACTCTGTCCTTGGTCCATCTGGGGGCAGGGGGAATGAGAGCAGTACTACGGGACAGAGAGGAGATGTGGGTGAAGGATCAGTCTAGGACAACAGGTTGGAAACCATGTCTACGAAAGAATGCGGACGTCTTGAATGTCCTGGAGTGAAAATTTCACATCTTGGGAGATTATGTTGACATTACTATCCCCTTTGCCTTCTTCCCCCACATAACCCCCCCCCCCCCCCAGCTCTCTCCTATGCCCTACCGAGACACCCACCTCTTTCTCCCCTCCCCCTCCCCTTCCACCTACAGTCCTGTCCCAAGCTTCACAATATGCAACTCTTCAATCCTTTTGTCGTACATCTTCTGTGTTTCATCTCTTGACTTTGCCCAACCATCTGTCTAATTA
Source organism: Leucoraja erinaceus (assembly GCF_028641065.1). Lineage (NCBI taxonomy): Eukaryota > Metazoa > Chordata > Chondrichthyes > Rajiformes > Rajidae > Leucoraja > Leucoraja erinaceus. Next base: position 41,545,373 of record NC_073393.1, read on the forward strand.
AAAAAGCTCTTCATGTGTATCAACCTATTACCTGCCTCCTCTTCCAGTTTTCTTTCCCCCTCCCCACAATCAGTCTGAAGAATGGTCCCGATCCGAAATGTCACCCATCCATGTTCTCCAGAGATGCTGCCTGACCAACAGAGTTTCTTCAGCACTTTGTGTCCAACATTGATGGTATTGGACAGGAACTTGCAAAGGTTCATGTTCATCTGTGATAGGATCAGAACGAGGCCATTCAGCCCATCAACGACATCATTCAAGCATGGCTGATCTCTCTTTCCCTCTTAACCCTATTCCCCTGCCTCGTGACACCTGTACCAATCAAGAAACTATCTATCTCCTTTTTTAAAATATCCATTGACTTGGCCTCCACAGCTTTCTGCGGCAAATAATTCCACAGATTCACCACCCTCTGACTAAAGAAATTCCTCCTCATCGCCTTCCTGAAGGAAATTCCTTTAATTCTGAGGCCATGACTGTTCCAAGACTCTCCCACGAGTGGAATCCTCTCTTTACACCAAATCTATCCAGGCTTTTCACTATTTGGTAGTTTAGTTTAGAGATACGGCGTGGAAACAGACCCCTTCGATTCAGAATGCTAATTACAAATAGTGTGTTTTTTGGTGCTCTATGTAATGAAGTAGAAATTATATAATCCATACGTACAATTAATGCACCAGGAGGCAATTATAAATTACAGTAATTTGCTTTCTTAAAAGGATGCATGAATGGGTAATTACATTGTTTTCCTGACATGATTGGTAAGTGTGATGTTTTCTGCAAAGGATGTCTTTTAAAAAATACTTTAACTTGTGTTTCACTTAAAATGTTATTTGCTCGCAGCATATACAACTCGATTTAAGTGCCATGCACAGTGCACCAATGGCCAGGATGATTAAAATAAAAGGTACACAAAATTGCTGGAGAAACTCAGTGGGTGCAGCAGCATCTATGGAGCGAAGGAAATAGGCGACGTTTCGGGCCAAAACCCTTCTTCAGACTGATGGGGGGGGAGAAGGAAGGAAAAGGGGAGGAGGAGGAGCCCGAGGGTGGGTGGATAGGAGGGTGGGAGGAGACAGCTAGAGGGTTAAGGAAGGGGAGGAGGCAGCAAGGGCTAGCAAAATTAAAATAAAACTTTATTCTCTTTTCTCTGGAGGAACAATTAAGCCCCATTAACAACTGGGCAGAACACCAACAGAGGGTTTAGTTAGACTTAATGTATTGAGATGGTTGGCTCTATCTGTATAACAATTCTGACATTAAATCATTATGTTCCCATCCTCTGGTACAGAACTCCACTTCGACAAATTGGGAACAAATCACATCCTGTAAGTTTAGCTTGGAAATTTCTATTAACTTGTGTGAAGAAAGAGTGAGGAAATTCAGGTTTTTGTTTCGTTTAGGTTAGTTTAGCTCAGAGACACAGCAGGGAAACAGGCCCTTGGGCCCATCGAGTCCGCACCGACCGCCGATCCCCGCAGATCAACACTACCCTACACACACAAAGGCCAATTTACAATGATACCAAGCCAATTAACCTACAAACCTGTACATCTTTAGGGTGTGGGAGGAAACCGACGATTTTGGAGAAAACCCGCGCGGTCACGGGGAGAACGTACAAACTCCATACAGACAGCACCCATAGATGAGATCGAACCTGGGTCTCCGGCGCTGCAAGCGCTATAATCATACTTGTAATTTATTAGCTAAGTACGTTTTGCAACATCTGAGGAATTTGGTTTGCCATACAGTCATATCAAAAAAGCAACAAGACACACAACTACACAAAATACTACAGTATAAGGCGACAACTCTTCCACTGCGCCACCATGCAGCCCAAACCTGATCTTCTTTTATCTTTTGTGTCAATTCCACAAAATATCTGAACTTTAACATAACCACGCATACACACAGGCAAGAAATGAATTAAAAAGTTATGCATTTTCATTGGTTACTGCAGGAGAAGATTTAAGGGCCTGTTCCACTTGGGCGACCTAATCCGCGAGTTCTGGCGAGTTTACCCTCGACTGATACTCGCCACAAGGTCGTAGGAGGTCTTTGTAACTCTCCTTCATGCTCGAGAGTGGTCTCCGCATACTCTAGGCCTCAGCTAGGTCGCAAAGTTTTTTTCAATATGTTAAAAAATGCCCACGAGTGAAAAAAGGGCGCCATGGAAAAAAACAATACAGGTGCACAACCTTTTATCCGAAGATCCAAATAACGAAAACCTCCGAATAGCGACATTTTTTCGGTCCTTGAAGAAAGGTCCTTGAAAACATTCACCGAGGGCGGCCCGCAGAGGTGACAGCGGAACCTCCGGTCGGTCCTCGAAGAAAGGGGAACTAAATCCCCATTCATAAAAGAGAAGGTGAGGGTATATTGCGCGGGAGGGTTAATAATTGACAATATGCTGCTACCTGCCAGCTGCGTTAAAAAGTTCCTACGGTAGACACGATACACAGTGTATCGTGAGTCTTGCTTGGGAACCTTTTAACTCAGCGTGCAGGCAGCAGTAGATTGTCGCTCCCTTCAGTTTCACCCCACCTACACCCCTCTGCTTCCCGGCCATGTGTGTGACCCCTTCCCTCCCCTCTCCAGCTCCCCGCTCATTGCACCGGCGCGGGGGCTTTGTACTGTCTTCACGTCGCGATGCTAGCAGCACAGTGCCAGTCACCAGAGACGTCAGGACCAACGGAACACCGACCCCCAGGTCCACTGCAAGCACGGAGATCCCAGATCAGCAACTCCAGCCCAGCCCCGTTCCAACTCCAGAGGAACACGCTCCCCGTATGGGCAAAAGCTGATGGTGTGCAAGGGGTACGTCTTGTTCTTGGGGTGGCGCAGCTCGGGCTGTGGGCGAACTGCCACTTGTCGCCGTAGCGGCCCATCGGGGAGCGGATTCCTCTGGAGTTGGAGGGGGAGGGGGGTATTGTGCTGTTTGATCGCCCCCTACTATTCCAGGGACAGGGAGACAGGACGTTCACCGAGGGCGGCCCGCAGAGGTGACAGCGGAACCTCCGGTCGGTCCTCGAAGAAAGGGGAACTAAATCCCCATCCATAAAAGAGAAGGTGAGGGTATATTGCGCGGGAGGGTTAATAATTGACAATATGCTGCTACCTGCCCGCTGTTAAAAAGTTCCCACGGTAGACACGATACACAGTGTATCGTGAGTCTTGCGTGAGAACTTTCTAACTCAGCGTGCAGGCAGCAGCAGATTGTCGCTCCCTTAAGTTTCACCCCACCTACACCCCTCTGCTCCCCGGCCATGTGTGTGACCCCATCCCTCCCCTCTCCAGCTCCCCGCTCATCGCATCGGCGCGGGGGCTTTGCACTGTCTTCAAGTCGGCGATGGCTGCAGGTCAGTGCAGTCACCGGAGACGTCAGGACCAATTGGACGTCGACCACCAGGCCCACCGCAAGCACGGAGATCCCAGAGACCCACAGCCAACAGCAGCCCAGCCCAGCCCCGCTCCAACTACAGAGGAACCTGGGTTGCGGATGACGGGGCGCAGCTCGGGGCATCGGGGAGCGGGTTCCTGTTGGTCCTGACGTCTCCGGCCACCTGCTATCCTCTGGGAACTGTACCGCCCTTGCAGGAGAGTGGGGTTGTTTGCTGTTGCAGAGGGAGGGGGCAAGGGCGGTACAGTTCCCAGTCTCAGCTCCAGTCCAGGGGGGTGGCCGGAGACGTCAGGACCAACGGGACAGCGACCCCCAGGCCCACTGCAAGCACGGAGATCCCAGAGACCCACAGCCAGCAGCAACTCCAGCCCAGCCCCGCTCCAACTCCAGGGGAACACGTAGGGGCAGAAGCTGATGGTGTGCAAGGTGTTCTTGGGGTGGCGCAGCTCGGGCTGTGGGCAAACTGCCACTTGTCGCCGTAGCGGCCCATCGGGGAGCGGATTCCTCTGGAGTTGGAGGGGGAGGGGGGTATTGTGCTGTTTGATCGCCCCCTGCTATCCCAGGGACAGGGAGACACAGCGGCGTTTTAGACTGGTGGGCAATCACTTCCAAAGTTCTGCCGACACAGTCAGTACACCTCTCCTACACTGCATTTCATACAAACATTTATTCTGCATGAAAAAACGACATTGAAGACTCAAACTCGCGACCGAGTAACTGCCGGGATCAAGGCGCAAACTCGCGACCTTGCAGATATGAGCCGAGCACTCTACCACTGAGCCAGCCATTAAAATCTACGCTAAAAAAATTCCATTCCGAAGACCGACAAATTCTGAATTACGAAAAGTGTCTGGTCCCAAGGCTGTCGGATAAAAGGTTGTGCACCTGTACTTTTTTTACTCGTATGTTTAGTTGTAGTAGGTCGGCAATTTAATCATAGATAATCAAGGGTAGTCGAAGGTAGTCGGAGATAGTCTTCATCATAGTCAAAGGGAGGTCAAAGGGAGGTCAAAGGGAGGTTGAAGGAGGTCGTCTTCACTCTCCACTATTCGGTGTCCAATTTTCCCGAAGCTAGTCGTAGCTAGTCGAAGCTGGTCTTCAACATAGTCGAAGGAGGTCGGTCTTACATAGAAACATAGAAAATAGGTGCAGGAGGAGGGCATTCGGCCCTTCGAGTCAGCAACGCCATTCATTGTGATCATGGCTGATCGTCCCCAATCAATAACCCGTGCCTGCCTTCTCCCCATATCCCTTGAGTCCACCTGCCCCTAACAGCTCTATCTAACTCTCTCTTAAATCCATCCAGTGATTTGGCCTCCACTGCTCTCCGTGGCAGGGAATTCCACAAATTCACAACTCTCTGGGTGAAAAAGTTATTTCTCACCTCAGTCTTAAATGGCCTCCCCTTTATTCTAATACTGTGGCCCCTGGTTCTGGACTCGCCCAACATTGGGTACATTTGGCCTGCATCTAGCTTGCCCAGTCTTCTGCATAGTCGAAGGAGGTCTTCAACATGTCATTTTTTCAAACTCTTTTAAACTCGCCAATTAGATCGCCCAAGTGGGACAGCCTCTTTAAGCTGCAAAATGCAGGCTCTGCAGCAATAGTTACTAATAATCTATCATTTGATATTTTAATGACTTTATAAAGCAGAACAACACCTATTGAGCAGCTTATACAATTGCAGTGTGATACACCGAGTTGCCGATACTAATTTTGATAGATTCTGAAGGATGTACAGAATAGGTTTGGTATTTTATTTCAGTTGATTGTTTACACTGATCATGCTGGTTTACTAGGATTATTATACCATTGACATTATGATGTAGCAACAGTTTAGGATGTCCTTTTGACTGAATGCTCATGTACCTTTTTCAATCTTTGCGCGCGTGAACATCTTAATTTTCTCGTTTATGTTGTTACTGAAGACTATATCTTGTCTGATCTCAGTCTGAAGAAGGGTCTTGACCTGAAACCATTGGGTCACCTATTCCTTCTCTCTAGAGATGCTGCCTGTCCCACTGAGTTACTCCAGCATCTTTTGTCTATCTTCGGTGTAAACCAGCATCTACAGTTCCTTCCTATACTATATCTTGTCTGCTTTCTGCAGATGGACGGAATCCTTTCTCTACTCGGGGGTAAGGAGATGAAAAGGAAATGAGACAAATTTTATTTTAATGTGAAGGCATTAATCGCAATTATGAGATGCATTCCCACATTTAGTATTCAGGCAATGGCAGCCAAAATAATCCACAATTACAAACTAAATGTGTCTGCGTTTGGCAGCACTGGGCCTGAACTCGTTGGAGTTTACAAGGGTGAGGGGACCCCTCATTGAAACTTACCGAATAGTGAAAGGCTTGTGGAGTGGATGTGGAGAGAATATTTCCACTAGTGGGAGAGTCTAGGACCGGAAGTCACAGCCTCAGAATTAAAGGACATTAGCTTAGGAAGGAGATAAGGAGGAAGTTCTTAAGTCAGAGGGTGGTGAATCTGTGGAATTATTTGCCACAGAAGCCTGTGGAGGCCAAGTCAACGGATATTTTTTAGGCAGAGATAGATAGATTCTTGATTGGTACAGGTGTCAGGGGTTATGGGGAGAAGGCAGGAGAATGGGGTTAGGAGAGAGAGATAGATTAGCCATAATATAATGGTGGAGTAGACATGATGGGCCGAATGGCCTAATTCTGCTCCTATTGCTTATGACCTTAAGACTGTAAGTTTGAGTAGAATAATTTGGTGCATATATTTGATGAACTGGAGGGAAAAGTTGAGTTGAAGTGATTATTACTAGAGCGTTTTTTTCGAACTTGTAGCTGTCAGCACTATTTCTCCTTAGCTTAGTTTGATGCTATTGTGTTGCATTTATAAAGAGAGGGGTTATTCTTCAAAGCGGAGAGGAGCACTTAGAACTCTTCAGCTTGCAACAGCATTTAGAGAAACTGTCTAACTTGTCAGAGAATATGGCCACATGTCAAATTAGAAATTTCTTCACAAATTTGACGAAAGCCAGACATTCAAAGAAAGAAAAAAACTAACGATAGAACAAGTACAGGCCATTCGGCCCACAATGTTTGTGCAGAAGATAATGCCTAGTTAAATTGATTTTATCTGCCTGCGCATGATCCATATCCCTCTATTCCCTGCACTTCCATGTGCCTGTCTAAAAGCCTCTTAAATACCACTATCATATCAGCCTCCACCACCACCTCAGACAATGTATCCAGACTCCCATCACCTCTGTGCATAAAACCTCCCCCACCATCTCCATTAAACTTTCCCCCTCTCACCTTATAGCTATGCCCTCTAAATTTCCACCCCAGGAAGCAAGGTTCTGAAAAAAGTTATATTTAAGAGGGAGTTAGATGTGGCCCTTGTGGCTAAAGGTATCAGGGGGTATGGAGAGAAGGCAGGTACAGGATACTGAGTTGGATGATCAACCATGATCATATTGAATGGCGGTGCAGGCTCGAAGGGCCAAATGGCCTACTCCTGTACCTATTTTCTATGTTTCGATGAATATCTACTATCAATGTGTCTCATAAATGTTTCCACTTCTATCAAGTCCCCATTCAACCTCTGACGTTCCAGAGAAAACAATCCTCATCTATCCAACGTCTCCCTCTAGCTGAAACCCTCTAATCCAGGCAGCCTTTTGGTAAACCTCCTCCCCATCCTCTCCAAAGCCTTCACCTCTTTGCTGTATTGGTGCCACTAGAACTGCACGCAATACTCCAAATGCAGCCGACCCAAAGTTCTATGGAGCAGCATCATGACTTCCTGACTCTGATGTTCAACGCTCCTAGCAAGGAAGGCAAGCAAGCATGCCATACACCTTCTTTACCACCCTAGCTAGTGCTGCCACCTTTAGTGAGCTATTTACTTGGACTCCTAGATCCCTTTGTACAACAATGCCACTAAGGGTCTTGCCATTAACTATGTACTCTCTACTTACATTCTACCTCCCAAAGTTCAACAACTCACACTTGCTCAGGTGTTATTTCACTACATCTGCCATTTCTCTGCCCATTTCTGCAGCTGATCGATATCCTACTGTGCAAGAAAGAACTGCAGATGCTGGTTAAAATCGAAAGAGGACACAAAATGTTGGAGTAACTCAACGGGACAGGCAGGAACGGGCGACGTTTCGGTTCGAGACCCTTCTTCAGATACCCGATATCCTACTGTATCTTCTGACAGTCTACCTCACTGCCTGCAACTCCTCCAATTTTGGTGTTGTCAGAAATTGTACTCACCAATCCATTTACATTTATGTCCAGGCCATACATCACAAACAGTAGAGATCTTGGCACAGATCCCTGCAGAACTCCACTTGGTCACACACCTCCAGACAAAATACCTACCTTCCACCACAACTCTCTGTCTTCTCTGAATTAGTCAGTTCTGAACCCATACAACCAAGTCTTCATGAATCCCATACATCTTAATCTTCTTGATCAGCCTCGGCGAATACAGGTGCAAAGTACTTGTTTAGTGTCTCATCTCCATCCTTTGACTCTAAGCATAGATTCCCTGCGTTACCTTTGAGCAGTCCTACCTTCTCCCTGATCACCCTCATAGTCTTAATGTTTGTATAAAAAACCTTTGGATTTTCCTGAATCTGCCTTGCCGTTGACAACTCATAGCCCCTTCTCATCACCCGTGAGTTCTTTCCAACTTGCTTTATCTTCCTCATCAGCCCCGTCTGATGCCACCTTCTTTAACCTGACATGTGCTTCCTTTTCCTCCCTGACCATGTTTACGACCTCCTTGGTCATCCACGGTTTATTTTCCTCACCGTCCGTATTTCCCTCACTCCCCCCTCTTTACTGGAACATGCTGATGCTGCACTTTGATCAGCTGGCCTTTTACCCACTCCCACATGCCCCCTGTGGATCTTCCAATCTAACCTCCTCATCTCCTGCCTAATGACATTGCAATCTGCCTCGCCCCAATGAAGTACCTTCCCCCATCATCCAGACTTGTCCCTAATCAAAACAATCTTAAAACATATGGAGTTGTGAAAACTATCCACAATCATCACCTGGACAGGCTTGCTTCCCAATACAAGGTCCAGTATGGTCACTGCTCGGGTCCATCTATCCACATACTATTTAAGAAAACCTTCTTGGATGCATCTATCAAATTCTGCGCCATCCAACCCTATTCCCCTGAGAAAGTCAACGTCTACATTAGGGAAGTTAAAGTCGCCCACTACAACACCCTGCCTGCGGTTTTTGCATCAGATGGTCATAAGGTCATAAGTGATAGGAGCAGAATTAGGCCATTCGGCCCATCAAGTCTACTTCGCCATTCAATCATGGCTGATCTATTGCTCCCTCCTAACCCCATTCTCCTGCCTATTCCCCATAACCACTGACACCTGTACTAATCAAGAATCTATCTATCTCTGCCTTACCAATATCAATTGACGGCTCTCCACATCAACCCTATCCAAGCCCAATAATCCTTCCGTAATCTCTCTACATATCTGATCCTCTGACTAACACTGGCTAATAGATCTAACCCCATAAGAGTAATTGCTCCTTTCCTATTCTTGATCACAACCGATAAAATCTCAGTCGATGTAACCTCCAGTCGGTTCCCTCTGAGTACTGCTGTGACATTCTCCAAGCTTAGCAAAGCATAATATATAGTTTCAATTTAAGGACATTTTTGTCTTCCACTAAGTGTACTTTTCCACGTGTGGTCACAGGTAAAATCTAATTCACTTTCTCTCAGTATCTTTTTGTTATGAAATTATACAGCAAAGTAGTTGTGACAGAGCAACAGAATACTTATAGGATATCGGGGACAATAACCACGTCTGATAAATTAGGGATCTTTATCCTTGATTAGTGCTAATTATAGGTGGTGCAGCGGTAGAGTTGCTGCCTTACAGCGCTTGCAGCGCCGGAGACCCGGGTTCAACCCCGGCTATGGGTGGTGTCTGTAAGGAGTTTGTACGTTTTTCGCGTGATCTGCGTGGGTTTTCTCCGAGATCTTCATTTCCTCCCACACTCTAAAGACGTACAGGTATGTAGGTTAATTGGCTTGGTGTATGTGTAAATTGTCCCCAGTGTGTGTAGGATAGTGTTAATGTGCGGGGACCGCTGGTCGGTGCGGACTCGGTGGGCGAAGGGACTGTTCCCACGCTGTATCTCTAAAAACAAAAAAAAAACTAAAAGCTAATAAAACCTACAAAAATCTTAATCTTCTGGTGTCTGTTCCGACTGCGTTCAAGAAAGAATCCAGTGATTTCTTCATGGGCATTTTCTCGAGGAGCAACGGTTTCACTGAAGAAGGGACTTGGCCCGAAACGTCACCCATTCCTTCTCTCCAGAGATGCTGCCCGTTCCGCTGACTCCAGCATTTTGTGTCTGTCTTCAGTGTAAACCAGCATCTGCAGTTCCTTACCACACAGCATCTTGGCACTGCCGATTCCAGAACTGCTCTGTAGGTATTATTTGCCTTAAGAGACAGGCTGTTATTGCCAAACCTCTGTTTAAAAATGCCTTTGCTGTATCTGCATCTGTTTTAGAATGTAATTCACCCCTGTTGCTTAGAGATTGAGACAGTTTTCTACTAGATCACTCCTCCCACAGTTTTCAATCCAGTTTATACAGAGCAGACGATGGGGAACAACTACAGGCTTCTTTATATTTTAGTTTTAGCTTTAGTTTAGTTTAGTTTATTGTCACGTGTACCAACGTACAGTGAAAAGCTTTTGCTGCGTGCTATCCAGTCAGTAGAAAGACAACACATAATTACAACCGATCCATTTACAGTGTACATGATAACGGAATAAAGTTTAGTGCAAGGTAAAGCCGGCAAAGTCCGATCAAGGATAGTCCGAGAGTCACCATTGAGGTAGATAGTAGTAAAGCACTGCTCTCTGGTTGTGGCAGGATGATTCAGTTGCCTGATAACAGCTGGGAAGAAACTGTCCCTGAATCTGGAGGTATGCGTTTTCACACTTCTATACCTTTTGCCCGATGGGAGAGGGGAGAAGAGGGAGTGGCCAGGGTGCGACTCGTCCTTGATTATGCTGCTGGCCTTGCCGAGGCGGTTTGAATAATTTTGGGAGTGCTGCTTTCTATCAGGAGTCCCTCATGTTTTGGAAGGAGCTTTAAGCCCCTGCCCCACTGTACGAGGTAATTCACGAGTTCTCCTGAGTTTTCCCCTGATTCGTAGCGGCTCGTAATGGTCAGCTACGAGTAAAAAGTTTAAAAAAATTTATCACGAGTATTTTTTTACTCGTGGACATTTTTTACAGGGATGGAAAAACGTCACGGGTTTGCCGGATGTCCCGAGTACCTACCATTACTCGTACGAGCCACTACAAGACATCCACGAACTCCTACGGACCCGCTACGGGCCTTCTCCGAGTTCGAATCAGGGGAAAACTGGTGAATGACCTCGTACAGTGGGACAGGGACTTAACTCTGGTTTCTCATGCCTAAAAAAATAATATTCTGCTCTGTGCAACCTTTAGCAGCTGCAGTAAAACTCCAATGATCTGCCACTCTCAGTGTTCTGCTGGTCTTGGACTGCCCGGTCTTCTGCATTACTTGCCCTAATATCACAACACACTTTCAATTTACTGTAACAAAAATATTACACGGCAGTAAAACAAATTCTTCAGTGACTTCCAATGGAGTTTGGGAAACACAACTGAGTTTAAAATGAGTGTGGGAACAGGGTCTCTGAGTGTTTAAGGAGCATCGGAATCATGCAAGTTTAAAAGGAGGAAGAAAATGGAGCCTTGGCAACTTTAAAAGCAGCACAGCTACAGGGCTCACATGAGGAGCATGGAAATAGGCCCCTGTTAGTTAATAGAACATAGAACAGTACAGCATAGCAACGGGCACTTTGGTCCACAATGTTTGTGCTGAACGTGAAGCCAAGTTATACTGATCCCGTCTGCCTGTATATGATCCATATCTTGGGTTGTCAACTTTCTCACTCCCGAATAAGGGACAAAAGGTCAAAATAAGGGGCAAATTCCCAACGGCAACTCGTTGACCGACTCGGCCGTGGCTGGGTGAATGATGAGTTGGCCCGGGTGCTGGACTGCACACAAAGCCCAGCTGGCAGGGCCAGCTGAGGAGTTTTGGCCCACGCCGGGCGATGTCGCGTGCAATGTCCGGCATCCCATCCAACTCGTGAACCGATGATCGGCCATGAGAAGGAGGGGTGATGGTGGTGTCGGCGGTAAACGAAGGTCCGAAGGTCGGACAGCCCATGGGCGAGGAGCTGCTGCTGCACTCCATGGGCTGCACTACGTCGGGAAGGGTGAGGCGGGGGAGGACGCGGCGCTCCGACACGACAGTCCCCTCAACCCGAGTAATAGCAGTCAAATACAGGACAAGGGCGGTCCAGTATGGGACAAACCAATTTAGCCCAATATACGGGATGTCCCGGCTATAACGGGACAAGGGCGATCCCTAGCGTATCCCCCATTCCCAGCATTTCCATGTGCTCATCCAAAAGCGTCTTAAACACCACAATGATATCTGCCTCCACCACCACCCCTGACAATGTGTTTCTGGCCATCACCACTCTCTGTGTAAAGAAAAAACTTACTGAAACACATCTCCATTGAAATTTCCCCCTCTCACCTTATAGCTATGCCCTCTAAGTTTAGCCATTTACGGCACTTATACTTTTATATATTTCTATCATGTCTCCCAATGAAGGCAAGCATACTACAGGCCATGTTAATGACCCTATTTATTTGTGCTGCCACTCTCAGTGAACTATTACCATGAACTCCAAAATCCCGCTGCATATTAATGGCGTTAAGGGTCGTGCCATGAATTGTATACTCTCACCTTACGTTCAACTTTTCCAAAGTGCAACAACTCACACTTGCTCCGGATAAACTCCAACTGGCATTTCTCTGCCCATTTCTGAAGCTGATCTATATCCCGCCGAGTATTCTGACAGCACTCCTCACTGTCTGCAACTCCTCCAATTTAGATAAGCAAGCTTACTCACCAATAAATACACGAGGGGGGGAAACGGTAAGTGGAGAGCGAGTGGGACCTCTCAGGAATCAAAGTGGTCAAATCTGTGTGGAGTCACAGGAGATGGGAAAGGTCCTCAATTAGTATTTCTCCTCTGTATTTACCGAGGACAAAGACAGTAGGACGGAGGAACTTGGGGCAGTTGATGGAAGTGTTGCCATCGAAGAAGTACTGAAGGTGCTGTCGTGTATGAAGGTAGACAAATCTCCAGGGCCTGATCAGATATATCAGAGGACATTGTGAGAAACTAGAGAGGAAATTGCGGGAGCCCTGGTTTAAATTTAAGAGTGATCTTTAAATACAGGTGAGGTGCCTGAAGACCGGAGGGTGACAAATGTTGTGCCTCCATTCAAGAACAGCTGCAGGGAAAATGCTGGGAACTATAGGCCGGTGAGCTTAACATCTGTAGTTGGTAAGTTACTGGAGAGTATTCTGAGAGATAGGTTATACCGGCATTTGGTTGGGCAAGGGCTGATTAGAGATAGTCAGCGTGGTTTTGTACGTGGGAGTCATGTCTCACAAATCTGATTGAGTTTTTTGAAGACGTGACCAAAAGGGTTGAAGAGGGCAGAGCTGTAGATGTTGTGTACATGGATTTCAGTAAGGCGTTCAACAAGGTTCTGCATGGTAGGCTGCTCTGGAAGGTTAGATCACGTGGGAACGAAGGAGAGATAGCCAAATGGATAGAAAATTAGCTTCATGGAAGGAAGCAGAGGATGATGGTGGAAGGTTGCTTCTCGGACTGGAGGCCTGTGACTAGTGGTGTGCCTCAGGGTTCGGTGCTGGGCCCGTTACTGTTTGGCATCTATATCAATGATTCGGATGAGGACATACATGGTATGATTAGTAAATTTGCAGATGATACAAAAGTTGGGTGGTTTTGCAGATCGTGAAGATGGTTGTGAACGATTGCAGCAGGATCTGGATCGATTGGCCAGGTGGGCTGAGGAATGGTTGATGGAATTTAATACAGAGAAGTGTAAGGTGTTGCATTTTGGGAAGTCTAACATGGGCAGGACCTACACAGTGAATGGTTGGCCTCTGGGGAATGTTGTAGAGCAGAGGGATCTGGGAGTACAGGTGCGTGGTTCCTTGAAGGTCAAACCACAGGTAGATAAGGTGGTCAAAAAGGTTTTGGCACATTGGCCTTCATTAGTCAGATTATTGAGTATAGAAGTTGGGAGGTCATGTTGCAGTTGTATAAGACGTTGGTGATACCGCGTTTCGAATATTGTGTTCAGTTCTGGGCATCATGTTATAGGGAAAATATTGTCAAGCTTGAATGGGTTCAGAAAAGATTTATGAGGATGTTGCCAGGACTCGAGGGTGTGAGCTATAGGGAGAGGTTGAATAGGCTGGGACACTGTTCCCTTGCGTGCAGGAGGATGAGGGGAGATCTTATAGAGGTGTATAAAATCATGAGAGGAATAGATCGGGTAGATGCACTGACTCTTGCCCATAGTAGGTGAATCAAGGACCAGAAGGCATAGGTTTAAGGTGAAGGGGAAAAGATTTAATAGGAATCTGAGGGGTAGCTTTTTCACACAAAGGGTGGTGGGGGGATGGAATAAGCTGCCAGAGGAGGTAGTTGAGGCTGGGACTATCCCAATGTTTAAGAAGAATTTAGACAGATACATGGATAGGACAAGTTTGGAGGGATATGGACCAAACACAGGCAGGTGGGACTAGTGTAGCTGGGACATGTTGGAGGGTGTGGGTAGTTGGGCCGAAGGGCCTGTTTCCACACTGTATCACTCTATGACTCTCGAACCCATCCACATTTACGTCCAAGTCAATTATACGTATCACAAACAGCAGAGGTCCCAGCACAGATTATGCAGAATCCCAATGGTCACAGACTTCCAGCCAGAATATCTACCTTCCACCGAACCCTCAGTCTTCTAAGAATAAGTCAGTTCTGAATCCATCGACCAAGTCATCATGAATCCCGTACATCTTAATCTTCTGGATTAGCCACGAGGAACCTTTTCAAAAGCCTTATTTACAATCCATTTACAACATCCACTACCATTCCTACATCAATTCCTTCGTCGCATCCTCAAAAAACTCCATCGTTAGTAAGACATGATCTACTGCGTACAAAGCCACGCGGGCTACCCCTAATTAGCCCATTCTCTTCCAAATGAGAGCAAATCCTATTTCGAAGGATTCTCTCCAATAGTTTCCCTTCCGCTGATGTGAGGCTCACCAGCCTATGGTTCCTTTAATTCTCTCTACTTCCTTTTTTAAACAAACGAACAACATTGGCCACTCTCAAGTCCTCTGGAGCCCTGCCTGTGACTAGAGAAGAAACAAAGAAACTGAGTGCTACAAAGGGATCACCAGTGGATTGATAAAGGGCCCCAAAAAATATAATTGGAGCATCGGCAACACCAATCATCAAGCCAACAGGATTTCTAAACATAGCGTATCTTCCTGTCTGCTCATGTGTACTATGTAGGTCCTGCAAAGGATCAAGTCTTGGCAATGAGTCGGACTGGATTATAAATACTCTTGCTGAAATTGTTTTTGGATAATCTGCCAGAGACTGATTGCCTTTCTTTGTTTGTGAAGGCAAAATAAAAGTTAGCTTTTATTTCAAGACCTACAGAGCAGACTGGAATATAGGACTGAGCCAGGTCGGGGCCTGTCAAAGACCGTACACATTGTCCATCTGCCATGGCCTTGGGAACAATTAGTGTACAGCCATAAGTAAATGGCTTTTAATGCATGTACGGTGCTGATTAAACCATGTCTTCCACTGCAGACAACATCGTGCAGGTTCCCAATCATCAGGACCGGGCATTGTTGGAGAGAAAAAAAACACACTTATTTTTTAACTGAGATTTGTAAATCCTTAAAAAAATGTACCTGTGTCAGTAATGGGCCAGTCCCACTTAGGTGATTTTTCAGGCGACTTTCGGCGACTGTCAAGTTTTAGCAGGTCATTGAAAAACCGGCGACTGGAACGGTGACTGTCAGAGTGACACACACACACACACACACACACACACACACACGCACACACACACGCACGCACACACACACGCACACACACACACACACACACACACGCACACACGCTCACACACACACACACACGCACACACACACACACACACACACACACACACACACCCCCCCCCCCCCCCCTTCCTTCCCCAGCCCGTTATGCAGGTGGGGGACAGGGCAAGCGGAGGGAGCGCTGTCTGAGTGAAATTCACACGGTGCGAAGCCAATGTGATACAGACACACACCGCGATGAACAGGAAGGTTACACAAAAAAGCTGGAGAAACTCAGCGGGTGCAACAGCATCTATGGAGCGAAGGAAATAGGCGACGTTTCGGGCCGAAACCTTTCTTCAGATGAACAGGAAGGTTGGCGCAGTAATTAAGAGGGTGAAGGGTGACGGGAAGGGTCACTTTTTCCATTAAAAGAGGGGGGAGAGGCAGGGGGGTGAAGGGAAGAGAAGGGGGAGATGGGGCGGGGAGAAGGAGTGGAGACAACTTTTAAGAAGCCAGAGATACACGGCTGTGAAGCTCGGCGGACATTAACATTACCGGTCGGTTATCCTTGGTTCTGAAAACTACTGTTTACGGGTTTTTTTTCCCAATGAGCCAATGACATTCACCGGTCAGCATTGGCGACAACCAACAAGAACCTACGACAACCTACGACCTCCTGGCGACCCACCACCACTGCATCTACGCATGAGGATTCTCGCTACCCTCCATGGCGGCTTCAACATGTTGAAAAATTAGCGGCGCCCCGAATGAAGCCGCCACTAGTTCCAAGAATGCGGGAACTCCTCGCGACCATGAAGGCAACTCCCCGACAACCACCCGTGACCATGTGGCGATCGCATAGTCTCCTGTAGTCACCTAAATAGTCGCGTAAGTGGGGCAGGCCCATAAATCTAAAGGAAAGACAAAAATGCTGGAGAAACTCAGCGGGTGCAGCAGCATCTATGGAGCGAAGGAATAGGTGACGTTCGGGCCAAAACCCTTCTTCAGGATATATTAGTAAAAGACATTCGTAGAAAGGTGAAACATCGTAACAATCCTGCACTACAAGACAATACTGAATGTCATTATTTGAGAAAGTAATCAGGTCCAAAATGTGAATCGGGCGACGACACACGCGGCAGCCTCAACACCGTCCTTTCACCCTTTTTGTTGTTTTTCGTCTGTCTAAAAAGTATGTTTATGGAGGTTTCTTAGTCATTTTTACATGGGGGATGGGGAGGGGGAACCGTTTCCTAGTCGCTACCTGGTCGAGGATGCGTCTTTTCTCCGAGTCACATCTTCGCCCCCCCACCTCGCGGCTTTTCCTGCCGGAGACCGGCCAAAGCTTCAGCAGCAGCGCAGCACTGAATTACCATCGCGGAGCGGGCGATGCCTTACCGGGATTGTTGTGTTGGAGTTCCGGGGGCCTGCCGATTTTAACACCGCGGAGCTACGGTTTGCGGAGCTTCCAGCCGCGGGCGGTGCTGACTTTAACATCGCCTAGTCCTGGAATCCTTTGCCGAGGGTCGCCAGTGTTGAATCTCCGCCCAGCTCGCCCTGTGGACTTCGGGAGCCGCGGTCTCCGGTAGGAAGCGGCCGATTCGGAAATTCCAAGCTGCTGAGAGTGTTCTTCTGTTCCGACATCAGAGTTCTATCATCTCGGCGAGAGGGCCTGAACATCGGGCCGCCGTAGCAGCGACTGCGGAGGGCTCAGTGGGTCTGACCGCAGGTGAACAATGAGGAAGATGACTGAACTTTGTTGCCTTCTCTCACAGTGGGGAACGTTGATTCTGCCGTGTGGGGGGGTGTTCATGTTAAACTCTATTGTGTATTGTGTTCTTTTTATTCGCACGGCTGTATGGTAACTCAAATCTCACTGTACCAATTGGTCCATGTGACAATAAATGTCTCTTGAATTTGAACAGCAGTGCGTCTATCAGATGTGTCTTCCTATTACTACATACAGTAGGTTTCCTTGAGGTACTCCCTTAGACCCACATGTTGGTTGGTTTGTTAGCAACTGTAGGTTACCTGTAGTGCAGGTGGTATTAACGTCGAACGTGGGGGACGGGGTTGTTGATATGAATGTAGGTATATTAGATCACAGGGAAAACCAGCAAGATGGGATTGCACCATGAACCAACCACAATTCAATGGGCTGAATGGCCTCCTACTACATCACGCAGAAAAAGTGAAAATAAATATTTGTTCTATCTGCAGGCTGGATAGAAGATTTAATGTCTTTGCTTTCTCAGTTTTATGAGCTGTAGGCCAAACCTGTTTCTTGAGTTTAGTTTATTGTCATGTGTACCAAGGTACAGTGAAAGCTTTTTGTTGTGGGCTAACCAGCCGGCGGAAAGACTATATACAATCGAGCCATCCACAGTGTACGGATACACGATAAAGGGAATAACATGAATAACATGATAGAGTCAGTAAAGTTCCAGCAAACCTAGTCTGAGGGTCTCTAATGAGGGTCTCCAATGAGGTAAATAGTAGTTCAGGACCACTCTCTAGTTGTTGCGAGGATGGTTCTGTTGCCAGTAAACTTGTACAGCTGCATCATGATGTGCTAACATCATTTGTATTCGGTAGCTTCTTGATGGAAAACTTACCAAACACCTTCTTCACCGCACAGCCCACCTAACATGACACTTGTAGGGAACCATGCACCTCTACTCCCAGATCTCTCTGTTCTAGTTCAGTATCGTTTATTGTCACGTGTACTGAGATACAGCCTTCTATCCCGAGATCGTTGCCTGTCCTGCTGAGTTACTCCAGCATTTTGTGTCTGTCTTCTCCAGAGATGCTGCCTGTCCTGTTGAGTTACTCTAGCATTTTGTGTCTATGTTCAGCTTAAAACCAGCATCTGCAGTTCCCTACTACCCACTATGGTGGATGTTATCGGCATTGATAATGAACAATAAAGCTTTAATATACAAATATACAATTGGCAACTCAAACAACCTTAGGTAGCTCTGGCAGAATAACAAGATCCCCCAACCACTATTTAAGTTCAATTTCCTGATTAATAGTTTAGTTCAGTTTAGTTCACAGTTATGTTGCGTGCTATCCAGTTTGCAGAAAGACAATACTTGATTACAATCCAGCCATTTCTTGGCAGCAATACAGAAGGGTGAATAAAAATTACCAAGTAAACACCACTATCAATATATGCTCCTGTCCGGGCCATCAACGTGGCAACCCATAGTATTTAATTACCTGGAATAAGGTGATCTAATGGTCCTATACAACGCCATTATGGATGCCAGAGAGACTAAGGTACTTTCTTTTTCTCCTCAGGAAGAAGAGAAATTTGATGAGCCTTCTTGATCAGAGTAGAGGTATTGTGGGTCCAAGAGAGGTCATCGGAGATGTTAACTCCCAGGAACCTGAAGCTAGAAACACGTTCCACCTCCGATGCTGCCTGTCCTGTTGAGTTACTCCAGCATTTTGTGTCTATGTTCAGCTTAAAACCAGCATCTGCAGTTCCCTACTACCCACTATGGTGGATGTTATCGGCATTGATAATGAACAATAAAGCTTTAATATACAAATATACAATTGGCAACTCTAACAACCTTAGGTAGCTCTGGCAGAATAACAAGATCCCCCAACCACTATTTAAGTTCAATTTCCTGATTAATAGTTTAGTTCAGTTTAGTTCACAGTTATGTTGCGTGCTATCCAGTTTGCAGAAAGACAATACTTGATTACAATCGAGCCATTTCTTGGCAGCAATACAGAAGGTGTGAATAAAAATTACCAAGTAAACACTTCTATCAATATATGCTCCTGTCCTGGCCATCAACGTGGCAACCTAGTATTTAATTACCTGGAATGTTGGATGATAATATCCTATACAACGCCATTATGGGATGCCAGAGGACTAAGGTACTTTTTTTTATTAGTAATAGCAAGAAATTTTACAAAGTCTGCTCATCATTTTGCCCAATTATTTGCAAGGCCATCCAAGTATAATGAATATGTCTCTGGTACAATGCTGATAACCTATTATCTGGTGTTTCATAAATCCCAATGGTTTGGAGTCGGATTCATTAGGTAATGTTTACCTTGCTTCCTTCCCATCCACCAAAGGTCCCATTTCTTCTGTTCCCTGTGACTCGCTGTCTCCCACAGTAACTCACTCATTGTGGGCTGCATCAGTGAGGGGATGGAAGCTGAATACAGAGGTGTTGCCTTCGTTGCCATGTGGTGAGAACGGAGAGGTTGAGAAGGAGTTTCTTCCCAGAGGCAATTTGGACTGTAAACGCCTATCTCACCAGGGACTAACTCTACAGAACGTTTTTCCTTCCATTATTTATTATGAATAAGAATATGTGTGTTATGATTGTGTTTATAATTTGTTTGGTTGTTTTGTTGTTGTCTTTTGCACAAAAGTCCGCGAGCATTGCCACTTTCATTTCACTGCACATCTCGTATGTGTATGTGACAAATAAACTTGACTTGACTTGACTTGACTTGCAGTCAACGACTTTGATGAGTGGTGTGGGCTGAATCACATAAATCTCATTCCGACAAGACACGAAGTTTCGGTGGACTTTAGGGGACAGAGGATCATGTATCCTCCCTGTCTTCATCAATGGTGTGACATTATACAGGACTACCAAGGTGTACAAGTCTATCTTGGAGGCTATGACATTAAACTGGACTGTGTGATGGAATGCTGAGGCCCTGAACTCTGTGTGGGAGATTAAGTTGTACGGTCGCTCTTTCAATCCTACAGTAAGATGGTTCATCAATCGTTAGTGGCCAGTGTCATCGTCTACGCTGTTGTGTACTGGAGTAGCAGGGCGAAGGCCGCAGGCGCCAATAGAATCAACAAGCTCATCAGGAAGGCAGGCTCCATCCTGGGATTGGAGTTGGATTCATTGGAGGTGGTCTCGGAAAGGAGGATGCTCCTCAAACTGCGGACAATGCATCTCACCCCCTGGCATGACACAATGGTCTCCTGGGAGCAAATAAAGTAGTGACTGGTATCGTATTGTTTTGTATCATATCGTATTACTCCATTGTATAAAGGAATGGACTATGCAGCTCCCATAGTCCATTCAAAATTATAATCTGCTCTTGCCATTCTCAAAATTCTAAATGTGTCAGATGAACCGAATCTTTGTGCAATACCATATAACACCCAATATCAACACTGTAGGCCCATTGTAGTATAATGTGTACACGTTTCAATGGCTTGAGACTATGGAAGGTATCCTGATAAAATTCTGCCTATAGGTATCGGGGGACTGTACCTTGAGAATCCCACTGTATGCCGCAAAGCTTGGGTCCATTATGTGCTGACTATGGGCGAGTACTTTTTACCAATATATACTGTGTGACGAGATTAAGTTGTTACAGCACGGTGACGAGAGGCCATCTCGGCCCTACAAGTCCGTGCCGAACAAAGGATTTTTTCGCCCTTCAGTCCCACCTGCCTCAGACTCATACCATAACCCTCCATTCCCTTCTCATCTATATGCCTATCCAATTTATTTTAAAATAAACCTAACAGTGAACCTGCCTCCACCAATATCCACTGGAAGCGTATTCCACATCGCGTACCACTCCTGAGTAAAGAAGTTGCCCCTCCCATATTACCCCAAAATTTCTGTCCTCTTAATTCTGAAGTCATGTCCTCTTGTGAACCGAATCTTCCCTATTCTCAAAGGGAAAAGCTTGTCCCCATCAACTCTGTCTATCCCTCTCATCATTTTAAAGACCTCTATCAGGTCCCCCCCTTTACCTTCTGCGCTCCAGAGAATAAAGACCTAACTTATTCAACCTATCTCTGTAACTTAGTTGTTGAAACCCAGGCAACCATTCTAGTTAATCTCCTCTGTACTCTCTCTATTTTGTTGACTGTAACAAGACGGACACGAAAAGAAGAAGATCAGCACCGTAGAACTTTCAAATACCAATATTTAAAATTCACGGGATAAAAACAAAAACATCTGGAAACAAATGGTAGTCAGTCAGCATCTGTGGAATAATAAACCAGAGTTTCAGGAAAAGCACTTGATTGACCCGAAACATTCATTTTGTGTCTCTCTCCACAGACCTGCTGAGTTCTTCCAGAATTATTGTTCTTTTTAGTTCAAAATCAACGCATCTGCTGCAATGTATTGATTTTCAGTTAAAAATCATAAAAATATTGTAAAATTCCAGTGAAAATATTTTTGTCACACATTCATTATGATAAAACTGCTCAATATTGTAAAGGACAATTTTGAAAATTTTTGAAATAATTTTTTTTCTACTAAGAGTATTTTTTCTTGAATTGTGCGTTGCTCTAAACATTTAATGCAATAAATGAATTTTCAAATGATCTGACCTTGACAAATCTGCAGGTCCTGTTGACATCCTGTGTTGTTACTCAGTTCAGTCACCTAGAAATACATAAATCCCATCAATATTTGTAGAATAATTCCTTCGGGAGCAGAGCATTAAAGATATCTGTCGTATATAACTGAACCTAATCACTATTTTCCTTTGTAGTTTTATCTGCCTTCACTTGCACAGTTGAAATTGTGTGTTCAGGTAAATAAAGGCATGTCGGTTCAGGCAGATAAAATTGCTCAAAGAGCAAAGGCCTAAAGCATCAGGTTTTATAAATCATATTGTAAAAAATAAATCAATAACACATTTACGGAACAGTTAGTGTTCCTTATGCACTTTTGGATGGACCGCTACAGAAACACATTGATATAAAGCACAGAAACAGCAAGAAAATGGTGTTGAAAGGCCAAGGAATGAAGAAAATCATGCCTTTCACAACATTAGGGAGTTTCAAAATACTATACCATATCTGCAGAGAAAACTTCACCACGGCGATGAGCTAAGGAGAAGATATTTTGTTTGCTCATGCTGATTGAGACTTTGGTAGGAATACAAGATATACCACGCCATCAACACCACTTGTTTCCCTTCACCAGCAACCTTCCATGTCCCTCCTTGAAACCGTGCCATGGAATCCTTTAAGTTCTCCTCAGAGGGCAGATTTGGACTGTATAACCTCTCAGCTTACAAATGAGAAACAGCACCAAAAAAGTGAGAAGTTTCCATTACTTTTGGATTAGAGAAGGTCAAAATGAGGTTTAATAAAGATGTTATTAAGAATGATATGATGTTATTATTCAGCATGTTTTTAAGCATGATTAGATGCTATTGTTCAGTTAGACAGTCACATGAATAGGACAGGTTTGGAGGGATATGGACCAAACGCGGGCAGTGGGACTAGTGTAGCTGGGACATGTTGGCTGATGTGGGCAAGTTGGGCCGAAGGGCCTGTTTCCACACTGTATCACTCTATGACTGAGTATGAATACTCAGTATTAACAGAATGTCTAATTCCTCCATTAAGGAGTTTTAAAATAGAGATTCAACTGAAAGCAACCAGTTAAAAGTATTTGAGTTCCTTTGCCAGAAGGGTCCTTGGAGATTAGAATCACTTGCTCCAGATTCAACTGGAAAAGAGAAAACTCTTCCTTCTGAGGAAAAATTGGATACGTATTGTAACAGAAAAAGAAGCAGTTATTTGAGAAAATAAGGGCACATTTTGGTTAATCCCATCAAAGAGTCACTGTCATCACAATATCCTTTGTCGTAACATCTGTTGCAAGTTAAAGAGCGAATTTACAGAAATTAAAATGTTCATTAAAACACCATTGCTCAGAAAGTGATGCTATGGATACACTGCAGTTGTTAGGTAGAGTCTATTTACTTTCATTTGTGTGGTGATAACGGCTATGGGTATTGGACTCCCTTATGCAGGATAGCATGCCAGAGAGGCGCTGAGTACATGGGGATCAGGTGGAATAGCACGGATCAGCAGTTGTTAGCTTGGATGGAGGCTGTGGGCCAGGCTACGTCATGGTTCAGTGAGGGTTTCAGCAAGCAAGGCGTGGAAGGCAGAATAGGGACTGAAGTCCGATTGATGGCTGGGCCATTGGAGGAGGGGCAGGAGATTAAGGATGATGAGGCAGGGGTCTGTGCCAATGAGGATGGGGGTGTGGGGGATTTGGGTTGGGAGAGAGTTTGACACAGAGAGATTTTTGGATGGGTCAGGAATGGACATCAGACTGGTCCATTCTGGGATAGTATCTGGGAGAGGTCAGGAAATTATTTGTGTCAGGTGGTGTTGGGATGTGAGGAGAGAGGGGAAAGTTTAGTTTAGTTTAGTTTAGTTTAGTTTAGAGATACAACGCGGAAACAGGCCCTTCAGCCCACTGAGTGTGTGCCGACCAGCAATCCCCACACTTTAACACTCCCATACACGCACTAGGGACAATTCACATTTATACCAAGCCAATTAACCTATGTCTTTGGAGTGTGTGAGGAAACCGAAGATCTCGGAGGAAACCCAAACCGGTCATAGGGAGAACGTACAAACTCTGTACAGCAAGCCAGGATCGAACCCGGGTCTCTGGCGCCGGAAGGCAGCAACTCTACCGCTGCGCACTGTGACGTCCACTCATTTAAGGTGAGAGGGGAAAGATTTAAGAGGAATTTGAGGGGCAACTTCCTCACACATAGGGAGGTGGGTATAGAGAATGAGCTGCCACAGGCTGCTCACTGAGTCAGGTATGACAAGAACATTGAAAATACATTCGCACAGGTACATTATTTTTTATTTATTATTTTTTTTTTATCATTTAAAAATAAATTGGATAGTTATATGGATGGGAAGGGAATGGAGGGTTATGATCTGAGCGCAGGTATATGGGACTAGGGGAGATTATGTGTTCGGCACGGACTAGAAGGGTCGAGATGGCCTGTTTCCGTGCTGTAATTGTTATATGGTTATATGGTTATATGGTTACATGGATAGAAAGATTGAGACAGATATGGTCCAAGCATGGGCAGGTGGCTCTAATGTAGATGTGGCATTTTGGTTGGCATGGTTGGGCATAAGGGGCATAAGTATGACGTGCCTCAACTCTAGAAGTATAGAATTTATCTTACTGGGCCCAATGTGTTACACAGGCATTGTTGTCAAGGGAAAGTCCAATGACAACTCCTCACAGGACAGAATGTACCAATATATGTACAATGTGAACGTAACCTAGACATGTGTTAAAACATGCAAGCATGAGTTCCAAAGTGACACTAAATGTCCTGAAAATTATCATTATCATTCTCCCTGGGTTTTTCTACATGGCAAATACAATTTAATGTGCACATTGCTGAAATAAACAATGTTATGCAATTCTAATGACTAAACCCTCATTTTAATTTGCGAAACTTCAAGACAAATCATATTCCACAACACCATTTGTCTATTTAGATAAGGAGGAATTGATTTAGTCAGAGGGTGGTGAATCTGTGGAATTCTTTGCCACAGAAGGCTCTGGAGGCCGTCAATAGATAGTTTTAAAGTAGAGAGAGATAGATTCTTGATTAGTACGGGCGTCAGGGGTTATGGGAAGAAGGCAGAAGATTGTGGTTAGGAGGGAGGGATTGATCAGCCATGATTGAATGGCGGAGTAGACTTGATGGGCAAATTCTACTCCAATCACTTATGACCTTATGACCATTTATAAAACAGATTGTTCTACAATTCTAAACAGCTACTCCCATGTGAACTTCACCAGGACAACAGGAAAATAATCACAAATCACCTTCATCAAAAATTAGGCTTTTACTGCAAAAATGAAAATAGGCCCGAAATTTCTGCATGCTTCCCAACCCCTGTTTGTGGAGGGCCAGTGAATATCTCAAATGTATCTGATAACTATGTCTTTATGCCAGTTCTTAAAGTTCCCCAGCAGAATTCTGCGTTCAATAAGGGACACAAATTTTGATTAATTGTGAACGAATGCAAAGATTGTGTAAGGAAAGGAGGAAAAATCTTCAACATTTGTCAACATACATTTGAGAAAATGTATATTTCTCACCAAGAGTTTTATTATAATGTGAGGAACTTTAAACCACCAATGAGCTTTAATCAGCCAATTAATTAATTAATTAGGTGTAGTTCCAAATTTCAATTTCATATGTTCTTCAATACAGTTTTTGTTCTCTGTAAGTACACAGAATGCTAAACACTGCACCATTGGAACAGGCACTTCAGCTTTCAATGCCCATGTCAAACAAGATGCCACATTAGACTAATTGTGATCTATAGCACTTCATTCCGTGCATATCCATGTGCCTATCTGAAAGCTTCTTAAATGCTAGTATCATATCTGCCTCCACCACCAACCCTGGCAGCACTTCCCAGGCACCCACCATTCTATGGACAAAATATAGTTGCCACACACATCTCCTTTAAACTGTGCCCCTCTCACCTTAAAGCTATGCTCTCTAGTGCTTGACATTTTCACCCTGGGGGAAAGGTTCTGACTGTCTCTGCCTCTCATAATTCCATCCTCTTTCCCCACAATCTTTGGCATACCATGGAAAACAATCCATTTCTGTCCAACCTATCCCTGTAGCTAATACCCCTTAATCCACAAATTACAGAGACGTGCAGGTTGCAAGTTAATTGCCTTCTGTAAATTGTCCCTAGTGTGTAAGTTGGACCAGTGTGCCATTAGTCAGTGTGGAGTTGGTGGGCCAAAGTCTGAAGAAGGGTCTCGACCCAAAATGCCATCTTTTCCTTTTCTCCAGAGATGCTGTCTGGCCCGCTGAGTTACTCCAGCTGCTTGTGTCTATCTTTCATGGGCCGAAGGGCCTGTTTCCACACTGTCTCTCTAAACTAAACTAAACTAAACTAAACTAAATAACTGCAAACAAAACCAAATATAACGTTGTAGGTGCAGAGTGCACATTGGGCTGAGATCTCAGTATCAGCCCAAAATGAAACTTGGGCCTAATATGTTCAATCCAAATTGGACAATAACACGAATGCACTGGGTATGGCATCAGTTCAGTTCACTCCGATATAAATCAAAACAAGCTGTCAAGCTTTTAAGATAAACATTTCAATCTAAATTGTGCCCGTGGAAATATTATGTAATTCATTACTTTGCTGAAAAAAAGGCATTATTAAAACAGAGGGATCAAAACAGTTTGCTCATTCTTAGCAATTGAGGTTGTGCGTTGGAATGTGTGATTCATGAGGTGGAGAAACAGGGATGGGATTGCTTGGGTTATATACTCATGGGCTATGGTTTTCTCAATGGGAAAACTGATACCAATGTGTTGTTGCATAGTAGCTTGCCTGTTTATTCCATTCCATTGGGTTACTTTATCTCGTGTCCCTCTTGATTGCAGGAACGAGTGGGTTAACATATGATGAGCGTTTGACGGTACTGGGGCTGTACTCGCTGGAGTTTAGAAGAATGAAGGGGGAACTCATTGAAATGCTCCGAATAGTAAAAGGCTTGGATGGAGTGGATGTGGAGAGGATATTTCCACTAGTGGAACAGTCTAGGACCAGAGGTCATAGCCTTAGAATTGATGGATGTTCCTTTGGGAAAGAGATGAGGCGGAATTTCTTTAGTCAAAGGGTGATGAATCTGTGGAATTCATTGCCACAGAAGTCTGTGGAGGCCAAGTCAATTGATGTTTTAAAGCAGGGATAGATTCTTGATTAGTACGGGTGTCGGGGCTTGTGGGGAGAAGGCAGGAGAATGGGGTTAGGAGGGAGAGATAGATCAGCCATAATTGAATGGCGGAGTAGACTTAATGGGCTGAATGGCCTAATTCTGCTCCTATCACTTATGAACATGAATTAGAAAAGTCAAGAGCAATATTTTACTTTGCATACATCTCACTGCTTCTTGCTGCACATTCTGAGAAATCTATCTGCGTTGCTTGTTATCATTAGTATTAATCGCAGAAGGACACTGCCTTGTAGGATCAATGCCAAACAGACCACATAAACATTGTTAGGATCCAGCCCCTGGGCTCAGTTTTATAGCTTTGCACCTGGCTCAGACAACTATTAAATAGTCACTGCCAGATATTTCATAAGAGCACTTGGCTTCAACTGAATAGCATAATTTATAGGCAACTAAAGTAGAGAAAGGATTATAAGAAGAAAACACATTGCATACATTTATGTCATGATCTCTTTCTGCATTGACCTTTATGCAGTTTGCATGCAGTCAGCATTAATAAATTGATTGGGCTGTAATATACCGTCATTATTATAATTATTCAGTCGAATTTACAGCACATTATTTATCAAATTAAAAACCGCTAATGTATTAGATTTGAATCTTGTCAACCTTGCACTACAAGGAAAATGCATCAATCTTTCTGATGAAGCTTTAAAGACTCAGCTAGATGTACCACAGTGCCTGGAGTCACCTGCCAGCTCTCCAGTAATCACTTAATGCACAGGGCTATTCCCACCTACAAGGTTGTTGGCAAATCACACTGGCTACTATCATTTAGGAGGCAAAGCCTAGAGGACAGCTCTAAGAACATCCCTAACAAACATAGACACAAAATGCTGGAGTAACTCAGCGGGACAGGCAGCATCTCTGGAGATAAGGTGCGGGTGATAGACAATAGACAATAGACAATAGGTGCAGGAGTAGGCCATTTGCCCCTTTGAGCCAGCACCGTCATTCAATGTGATCATGGCTGATCATCCCCAATCAGTACCCTGGTCCTGCCTACTCCCCATATCCCCTGACTCCGCTATTTTTAAGAGCCCTATCTAGCCCTCTCTTGAAAGCATCCAGAGAACCTGCCTCCACCGCCCTCTGAGGCAGAGAATTCCACAGATGTTCCGGTCCAGCCTGGGTTTCAGGCTGAAGAAGGGCCTCGACCCGAAAAGCCACCCATCTCTCTCCAGAGATGCTGCCTGTTACGCTGAGTTACTCCAGCATTTTGTGTCTCTCTTCGGTGTAAACCAGCATCTGCAGTTCCTTTTTGTACATCCCAACCAAAATTTGCCAGAAGGCTAAGCTAACATATAGTTCAAAGTTCAAAGTTCAAAGTAAACTTTATTGTCAATTCAATTATGCAACAGTAGTTACACAGAGGATTGAAATTATGTTTCCCCATACTCCAAATGTGCAAGTAATATTAAAAACACAGACAGACAACATACCAATAAAAATAGACAATAGATACAAGTATAAGGAATACTGTAAAAAAGATCTAAAAAATCAAGGAGATTAATAGCTTTATATAATATATAATATACATAACTATTACATATTTCAATTTACAGATACTTAAAACTATTATGATTGAACTAAATAATTTTAAGAAATTACAATGAAATGTTTTACTTAGTTTCTAATTCAGAGCGTTAGTTTCTCCTCTGAAATAACTGAGGTCTCCAATCCTACAATATGTAGGAACTGGTAAAGACATAGAGGTGAGTTCTGAATCCCAGGATGGATGGGCTCTGATGTTAAACTCCAAATGACAGCACATTTGCAGAAATTCTAGATTCACTCAAGTTTCAGTAGACGAAAGCTGGTGGTTCTGATTAGAACTACCAACTCCATAAAGCATGATTCGGCCCACTATATAACCTGACCTGTGACCTGGCCACTACAAATAGATGCATCATCTATGGATATTTAATAAATTGCATAATTCAACCACAGAATACGGAGTCAGTCTGTACGGAGTGACCTGCGAGATCTTCGGTTTCCTCCCACACTCCAAATACGTACAAGTATGTAGGTTAATAGTAAGATTAAACGAGAACTTACCAGTTTGAAGTTTGATCTGTATTTTATGAGGAGTTACGATGAGGGATTACGTGAAGAAGCCCGCCAGGACGCATGCGTGTCATTCTTCAAAGCAGCGGTGTGAAATCACAGACAACTGTAATGACTAAACATAGTAAGATTAGAGAAGAGATACCAGTTAAGTATATGATCAAGGGTGGGAGTGGAGGGCACGTAATCCCTCATCGTAACTCCTCATAAAATACAGATCAAACTTCAAACTGGTAAGTTCTCGTTTAATCTTACTATTTTACTTCGGAGTCACGTGAGTGACTACGTGAAGATTTTAAAGCTCTGTGATTTCATGCCGTGGAAACAAGTCCATGCATCACGTCTGCCTTGACTGTAGGTGGAATAGTGTTAACATAATTCGGACATGAATTCGATATTGAAATCATAAAATTTATTAACACAAATTATGACCCTTTTATGGGTTTGAATTAATTTACAGAACTTAAAATTTCTTCTGCAAATGTTCCAGGTTTCATTACTAGTTTATTGTAAAATAATTGGAATGTTCATTCCCCTGACCATCCTGCTGCTTCGAGGACTTGGTCCATGGGCACATCCAATTGTATTGCTGCCGATGTAGCTGCAGCCCTGGTGGAATGAGATTTTAAAATGTTAGTATCCACCCCAGCCTGTGTAAGCACCTGTTTCAGCCATCTTGAGATGGTCTGGACCATCACTCTTTTGTGAGGTTGCTTGTGGCTGATCAGAAGTCCCTTCTCATTGCCTCTAAGGATTTTAGTTTTCTCTATGTATAATGACAGGTGTCTAACTATACAGAGACGGTCATCTGTAGGGTATGACCTAAATAGTATATTGAGGCCTGCTGATCCCTGTCTGTTCTGCTTTACTAGTTCGTAGATGTGGAACGTAATATTGTCAGGTGAGGAAGTCATGTTGTCCAGTCTGAGTTTATGCAGTGACTGTACCCTCTGTGCCGTGACTAATGCCATTAACATGACTGTTTTTAAAGTCAGTCTGTGTAGAGACAGAGCTGATGCTGGAGACCAGTTTCTGAGCGTCTTCAGGACAATGCTTACATCCCAAATTTGGGAGTACCTGGTTTTTGGGGGATTAGTATTAAAAATTCCCCTCATAAGTTTTGTTACCAGTGGGTGAGTCCCTACAGTGTAACGCTCTTTCCCTTGCCATAGGTAAGTCGACAGGGCACTTCTGGCGCTGTTGATGGCACTGTAACTGAGCCCCTCATCATAATGGAGGCCTGCCAGGTATTCCAGAACAGACGGGATGTTCATGTTTCTGTTGGTGATGTTGTTTTTATGGCAGTACATTTCCCACTTCCTGATATAGACCAGATACTGTTTTTTAGTCGATTGTCTTTGGGCCGCTGAGATCATGTTCGCTGTTCGGTCCGTTAGTCCCAGTTATAGAAGTGGTGTTTTTAAACCTCCTGTTACGGGATGTAGCAATAAGTCTGGTCTATGTGGGATGGTAATACATGGTTCTAATACCATGTTTTGCACCACTGGGAACCATGGTTGTGTAGGCCAATCGGGTACTACCAAAATACCAGACGCAGAGTCTTGTTGTATTTTCCTTAATACCCGCTGATGAGGCAGAAAGGAGGGAATGCGTAAATAAACAATTTCCCCCAATGCAGCGAAAATGCATCTGTCGCTGCTGCCCCAGGGCCTGGTTCCCATGAAACATAGTTTGGTATCTGGTTGTTTAGTCTGGATGCGAATAGATCGATATCTGGTGTTCCATATTTTGCTGTAATATCAGCAAATACTATTTTGTTCAACATCCATTCGGTGTTTTCATTAAATTTGCGTGACCTGGTGTCTGCCACTAAATTTAGTCTCCCTGGTAGGTAAGTGGCTGATATCCAAATATCTCTTTGGATGCACCATTGCAAAAAAGAGTTAGCCAGATTGTTAAATGATATCGATTTGTTTCCAGATTCAGATTCAGATTCAGATTCAATTTTAATTGTCATTGTCAGTGTACAGTACAGAGACAACGAAATGCATTTAGCATCTCCCTTGAAGAGCGACATAGCAAACGATTTGAATAAAAAAATAAATAATAAGTGTCCGGGGGGGGGGGGGGATTGGCAGTCACCGAGGTACGTTGTTTAGTAGAGTGACAGCCGCCGGAAAGAAGCTGTTCCTTGACCTGCTGGTTCGGCAACGGAGAGACCTGTAGCGCCTCCCGGATGGTAGGAGGGTAAACAGTCCATGGTTGGGGTGAGAGCAGTCCTTGGCGATGCTGAGCGCCCTCCGCAGACAGCGCTTGCTTTGGACAGACTCAAAGGAGGGGAGCGTGGAACCGGTGATGCGTTGGGCAATTTTCACCACCCTCTGCAGTGCCTTCCGGTCGGAGACAGAGCAGTTGCCATACCATACTGTGATGCAGTTGGTAAGGATGCTCTCGATGGTGCAGCGGTAGAAGTTCACCAGGATCTGAGGAGACAGATGGACCTTCTTCAGTCTCCTCAGGAAGAAGAGACGCTGATGAGCCTTCTTGATCAGAGTAGAGGTATTGTGGGTCCAAGAGAGGTCATCGGAGATGTTGACTCCCAGGAACCTGAAGCTAGAAACACGTTCCACCTCCGTCCCGTTAATGTGGATGGGGGTGTGCGTGCCACCTCTGGACTTCCTGAAGTCTACAATGAGCTCCTTGGTCTTCTTGGAGTTAAGGGCCAGGTTGTTGTCAGCGCACCATGCTGCTAAGTGCTGGACCTCCTCCCTGTAGGCCAGCTCATCGTTGTTGCTGATGAGGCCAATCACCGTTGTATCATCTGCATACTTGATGATGGTGTTTTACCATGTACAGGTGTGCAGTCATAGGTGAAGAGGGAGTAGAGGAGGGGGCTCAGCACACAGCCCTGAGGAACGCCGGTGTTCAGGGTGAGGGTTGAAGAGGTGTGCTTGTCTAACCTCACAGACTGGGGTCTGTTGGTTAGAAAGTCCAGTATCCAGTTGCAGAGGGAGGGGTCGATGCCCAGGTTACCGAGTTTGGTGATCAGTTTTGATGGAATAATGGTGTTGAATGCTGAGCTGTAATCGATGAACAGCATTCTTACATAAGTGTCTCTGTTGTCAAGGTGGGAGAGGGCGGAGTGAAGTGCCGTTGAGATGGCATCCTCCGTACTCCTGTTCTTGCGGTAGGCAAACTGATAGGGATCCAGTGTGGGGGGGGTAGGCAGCTTTTGAGGTGTGCCAGGACCAGCCTCTCGAAGCACTTGGTGATGATGGGGGTAAGTGCAACTGGGCGGAAGTCGTTGAGGCTTGCCGCAGTGGAGTGTTTTGGCACTGGCACGATGGAGGTGGCTTTAAGGCAAGTGGGGACAACTGCTTGGGCAAGTGACAGGTTGAAGATGTCAGTCCAGACGTCTGTCAGCTGCGCAGCACAGGCACTGAGCACGCGCCCGGGGATGCCGTCAGGGCCAGCAGCCTTACGTGCATTAGTCCTACTCAGTGCCACGTACACGTCGTAGGGGGTGAGTGTGAGGGGTTTGTGATCGGCAGGTAGCACAGCCTTGATGGCTGTCTCTAGATTGTCCCTGTCGAAGCGGCCATAGAAGTGGTTAAGCTCCTCAAGGAAGGAGGCGTCGCTGGATGTGGGGGTGATGTTGGAGGGTCTGTAGTCCGTGATGGCCTGGATGCCTTGCCACATGCGTCGGGGGTCGGAGTTGTTGTTGAAGTGCTCCTCAATCCTGAGCTTATGGCAGTGCTTGGCCTTCCTGATGCCCCTCTTCAGGTTAGCCCTGGATGAACTGTAGGCTCGAGCATCGCCTGACCTGAAAGCGGTGTCCCGTGCTTTCAGCAGTAGCCAGACCTCGCTGTTCATCCATGGCTTCTGATTCGGGTATATGGTCACCTGTTTGAGGGAGGTGACACTATTGATGGTGGAGTTTATAAAGTCCAGAACAGAGGATGTATAGGAATCAATGTCCGTGTGAGAGTCAGGGGTGGCCTGGGCTGCAAACGCCTTCCAGTCAGTGTTTCCAAAACACTGCTGAAGTGTGAAGTCCGCTTCCTCTGACCAGACTTTAACTGTCCTTACAGTTGGTTTAACCCGTCTGATGAGTGGGGAGTACTTAGGGAGCAGGAACAATGAGACGTGATCAGACTGACCAAGGTGGGGGAGGGGGATGGCTTTGTAAGCTTCAGCCATGTTGGTGTAGACATGGTGTCCACCCATGTGGTTGATGTATGCTACCACGGTGGTATTGTCAATCTGTAGTCTAACATGCTGGTGATATGACCCAGTACAATATGACTTTAGGCCATAGAATGCACCCAACATTTCCAAGTAGTTTATGCCCAGTGTGAGTAAGAAAGATGCCTCCTGTGCAGTCCATCTCCCTCCACAGCTGGTGATGGCATTGCTGGCTCCCCACCCAAGTGCACTGGCATCAGATTGTAGTACCATCGAAGGGTTACTGACAATGATTGGGTTTGAACAAAACCAAATGTTGTCTATCCACCATATTAGTTCTGTTTTCGCTTGGATTGGTAGTCTCATAGGTCTGTCAAAGTGACCTGCATTAATTTTGAATGCTTGTATTTTTGCTCTCTGTAAGTTTTGGTAATGTAGAGGTCTAAATTGTGTGGCTGGGAAAGCAGCCACTATTTTACCAATTACTTTTGCTACCAATCTGATGGATGGTTTTCTGATGTCAATGAGGTTATTGCAAGCATCTATTAAATCTCTAGCCTTTCCCTTAGGTAGTGTCACCATCATGGTTTTAAAATTTTTGTGAACAGCCTGGGGGCTGATGATAGCCCATTTGGCAGTGCTTTATACTGCCATAGTTGTCCCATCCAGTTGAATTTTAAGGAACATCTGTGGTCACCTCGTATAGGCACTGTATAGTAAGCATCTTTTAAATCGATGCTGGCCATGAAGTAACCTTTGGAAATTAATTGTTTAGCAGTAACAAAGGTTTCCATTTTAAAGTGAATATATTGTACAAATGTATTCAATTTTGTTAGATCGCTGATGATGCGACAACCACCATCTTTTTTGATTTTGGTAAAAATATTGGACACGAATTCTAATGGTTCCTTTTACACCTTTTACACCTTTTATGTAGAGCCGCTCCAGTTCAGTTTGTGCCTCTGATTTTTCTTTATCAGAGAGCACGAACACTTGGTTCGGTATATGTTGAACTGGAGGGCTGTACTTGTGTATTAACTCTATTGTATATCCTTGGAAACTGCTTAAGATGTAAGTATCGGTTGTTAATATGCTCCAAGCATTCAAAAACCAGTGTAGTCTCCCCCCAACACCCATGCTCTCCATATTTTTTAGGGAACCAGACCCACCTACCTCCATTGTTACCAGTGGCAGGTTTACTTCTTTTTGTAGTTTTTCCGATGTTGTTGTTGTGCTGGTGCCTGGTTTTTCGGTTTGGTTGGCGTTGGAGGTCCCCGCATCTTCCAGGAAGGCTGGCCTGGGCCATGGCCTAAAAAAGACTCATGTTTGAAATGCCGTGCCTTCGAGCTTTCACCAGTTCTGCTGGTGGGTGCGTAGGGGTACTGTCTTTGGCTGTAGTGGGTTTTTGTTGGTGTTCCTTTTATTAACCCCAAGGTTTTGGCTTCCTCATCAAGCTCTTTTACCTGCTTCGATAGGTTGCCTCCGACCAAGAGTATGGGTGGTTTTGTGGTCCCAGGTTTGCATAGTCCTGCGAATTTTGGGTTCAGTGTGGGTTGAATGGCACTCATCCTGATGTTATTTATTTCATCCTGGGTGTTGCAGAATAGTGCCAGCGCATCTTGTTGATCCTGGGACATTTCCCTGTCGTCCACTGTACGGGCAAATGCTGTTATCCCTGCGGTCAGTACTTTCAGTACTTTTTGCAATTTTACATCCATGCTCCTGACTCCTGTTCCAATGTGTTTCCAAATACAGTTGTTAACTATTGGAACGTTCAGAGATATGCAATTGCCCGGTGCCAGGTGTCTTGATGTGGTGTCCAGTACAGCCTGCTCTTGTAACTGGTTTAGAGACATGTAGTCTATACTGGCAGCAAGCTTTGGCTTCAGGTTTTGTCCAGTCTGTTCCGGCTGTATAAAATTGGCCACCATGTCCAGTAAGTTCTCTTTTCCCTGCACCCCTTGCACACTTGTCTTTTCTTCTGCGGCCCCCTCTTCCAGGTCAGCCCAGCACTGACCCGCAGTGCTCCCCTCTGATGAGGTAGAAGCACTGTGCAGCCCTTGAAAAGGTACTGCTGTGGGTTTACCATAGGGCCCACAGTGACCTGACTCCATATCCCGGATGTCTGTCACGTTGGAGCAAATGCTCCACACACCGTTCCATTCGGGTCCAGCGCTCTCGGTCGCTGGCCGCCCGCGGTGGTTCAAAGACGGACTCCTCTGAGTCCACGACCTTGTTAGTTTTGAGTCTAGCCTTGCCGCCCTGCCGCGTGAATTTGGCCGGTGCGGAGGTGACATCGGGCACAGCTGATCCCACTACGGGTGATCCACGTGCCGTTAGCTGCTGTTGCTGGCTTCCCGCTACTCCGCGGTCCTCCCTCACCAGCTTTGTCACAGCCCTTGTCTTCTTTGTTTTCTCCATTTTCCTACGTGTAGTTGGAAATGGGAACAAAAAGACCGCAGAGTAAACGCTTACCTGCAATTAGCGGCTTTTGAACTGCCGCTGCGGGGGAACGTCCTTCCACCGCGTCTGACGTTTCGCAATGCGTGTAGCGATATGACACGCATGCGTCCTGGCGGGGTTCTTCACGTAGTCACTCACGTGACTCCGAAGTAAAATTGGCTTGGTGTAAATGTAAAGAAAATTGTCCCTCATGGGCATAGGATAGTGTTAATGTGCTGGGATCGCTGGTCGGCGCGGACCCGGTGAGCCGAAAAGGGCCTGTTACCGCGCTGTATCTCTAAGCTAAAAAAAACGAAATCGTTATTAGACAAAGGTTTTTGCCACAAATTATTATTGCAGGTAAAATATAATGAATGAGAACTCCAAATAAAATAGCCAAATTTACGATAAATGCCCATCTCCTCGAAACATATGTAATGAATCAAAGGAAGTAAAATAAAGGGGATAATGAGGTAGATGAAGCTGATTAACTAAATAGAGTCGTAGAGTCATCGAATGACACAGTGTGGAGACATGCCCCTTGGCCCAACTTGCCCACACCAACACAACATGTCCCATCTGCCAACATTCGGTCCATATCCCTCCAAACCTATCCTGTTCTCTTCCATATTGTGTATCAAGATCTCTTACATACAGTGGAACCCTGCCATTTGGTACTAAACTGGTAATAATACTAATGAAATCAGAACAAGCCTAACTTCTGTAAGTCAGGGTAATGGAGAAAACAGAGAAAAAGAAGAAGCATAATGGTCAGAACAGATATCTTTAATGCCATTGGAATGGCAGGACTGCTGAACTAACTGTGCTCGAGGCCAGGGAATTATTACAATAAGACTGGCTTGAGTTCACTATGGCATGATTGAAGTACAGGATTGATGGACTGTTGGCAAGATAATGCTTGTAAAAACGATGAATTGTGTCAAAGCCAGGTAAATGATTGGAAAAACCTTTGAGGAAATTCCCAGCACAAATATTATGAGCGGTTGTCTGTCCTCACTGGGGATAAATGCAGCAGCTCTTTCTCCTCTTGGTGTTTAAATGAGACACGATAGAACATCATAATTATCTCAGACTCGCTGGATACTTTTCCAATTGCTGGCAGGATTACCTATTATCTTGAGTGTCGTTCATACTGGTTAGCATTTGTTTTTGCTTGAATAATTACTTGGCTGACTGTCACAAAGTTAAATAAAAACAGCTACTTTATTAGTTTGGGTTGGGACCACTTCGCTGAAATGCACATGAAGCTGCTGGAAGAGGCTTTTACTGGCTTCGAACCTTTTCTCAGCATTGGGAAAAAAATCGAATGATATCACCAGATGGCCTGGGGAAGCAGTCTCTTCACATCTCGCTGCATGTCAATGAAGCTATCCACGCCTTCTCCTGCCTCTCTTTAGTCAGTACAAACCATTTCTCTTCCAAACCAAACTCCTTCAACTTGCATTCCACCCTTACAGCCCTTCACTGGCAGCAGAGTTGCCACCAATACTAGGCGATGATAAGGGCCTGTCCCACCAACGCGACTTTACAGCGATTGTCTTCGAGCTTCAAGCTCGAGGGCACTCGCCTGAAAAACCTTGAGCTAGATCGATCGTCAGCACTCACACACACACACACACACACACACACACACACACACACACACACACACACACACACACACACACACACACACACACACACACACACACACACACACACACACACACACACACACACACACACACACACACACACACACACACACACACACACACACACACACACACACACACACACACACACACACACACACACACACACACACACACACACACACACACACACACACACACACACACACACACACACACACACACACACACACACACACACACACACACACACACACACACACACACACACACCACACACACACCACCACACACACACACACACACACACACACACACAGACAGACAGACACAGACACACACACACACACCACACACACACACACACACACACACACACACACACACACACACACACACACACACAACACACACACACATCACAAAGGCAAGGAGGGGCCAGGGAAAGTGGGGGAGTGCTGTCTGAAATTCACACCCACGATGAACAGGAAAGTAAAAGACGGCTGGCACGGTGTATGGTAAGTCCTTTAGAAAGCGGGAGAGGGGGAGGGGGGTGGATAAGGGGAGAGAAGGGGAGAGAAGGGGAGAGAAGTGGAGGGAGAAGGAGTGGAGACACTTTTAAGAAGACAGACAACTGTTAATAAAGTTTAGCGGGCATTTAACATTACCAATCTGTTTTCCTTGGTCCTGAAAACTCCAATGAGCCAATTAAAATGCCCGGTCAGCAAAGGAGATTGCCTACGGCTGCCCTCGACTGCCTGTAACTAAATAGTGACCCCACTCCACTGCACTACGAGTTCAAAAGAACCATGACGACCAATTTTTACTTGCGGAAAATTTTTCAGCATGCTGAAATGTTTTTCGTCGACCAAACTGTGGCCGTGAGTATGCGGGAACTTCCCTTGAGCGTGAAGAGTTACAGTGACCTCCTAGGACCACGTGTCGACCATGCTGCGAGTTTTAGTCGAGCGCAAATTCTTCTAAACTCGCAAATTAAGTCCACGCAGTGGGACAGGCCCTTCACCTGCAGATAACCACACCCAGACACAAAAGCCCTTAAGCAAGCCATATACCAACATCTTATCGTGAAAACTGTATGTAACAAAATATCGAGCAATAAATGGTGGATATCCTCCCATCTGCATAAATAGGAACATCATCCATTGACTCCACAGTCAACCATCGAATACTTGTGCAAAAGTTATCGAAGATCACAAATGATGCAAATGTGGCAGCTCGGATCCAAAACATGCAGGAGAATAGACGCATCTTTGTCGACCTCAGGGGTGATCGCAGCAGATGACGAAGACTAAAGAATGGGCTTCCTCAAGGCAGTGTTCTTGTCCCCCTGCTTTTCAACATTTACACCAACGACTGATCAACCCATCCACACAAGCACCAGGAGCTTCCTGTATGCTGATGACCTCGTTATCGCATCTCAGTCCTTCGCTGAACTTGAGAAGCCCCTCATTGAAGCGTTAGACCTAAGGCCTTACCAAAATACTACGCCCAAAATCATTTACGGGCAAACCCAGACAAAACACAAATTGGCGCCTTCCACATCAAGAACCGCGAGGGGAACCGCAAATTATCTGTTCACTGGTATGGGAAGAGTCTAGCCTACTCAGCCAAACCCATATACCTAGGAGTTACTCTGGACCGCACCCCAAGCTATAAAGACCATGTTAGCAAGACAAAAGCAAAGATAGGAGCCACAAACAACATCCTGAGAAAGCTGGCCAACTCGAGATGGGGATCAGATCCAGGAACCGTGCGGAGTACTGCCCTTCCACAATGCTATTGAGCAGCCGAATATGCCTGCCCAGACTGGGGATGTTCTTCACACATTGGATCCGGTGTAAACGCAGCATGCAGAACCATCTCTGGTTGCCTCAAATCCACACGAGTTGACGACCCGTGCCTGTTGTGTGGTATTGCACCCCCTCCGATCAGAAGAGCAGTGTCCTCAAAAGTGGAAGGCAGCAAGCAGCTCGTCACCCACTCTTCCAACACGTCCAGGCAACAAAGAGGCGAATATCCAGAAATAGTTTCCTACATGCAGTTCAACCCCTGAATGACAACCTCCACACCTGCCGGATAGATGCTCGGGTGACACACCTACAATCAAACCCCACACACTGATACTATACCCTGAGGAGCCCCTTCCATTGGGAGCGGAAGAGACATGGCCAGTCTGGCTCTGCCTCAACTGGCTCAGAACACGGGTCGGATGGAGCAAAGCCCTCGTGCAGAAGTGGGGGTACAACAGCGATGGGCCAACTGAATGTGACTGTGGGGAGACAACCCAAACTATAGAGCACTTACTTACCTGCCCCCTCCTCCCAGAGCCGTGCAAACCAGAAGATCTCCAGTTCTTCACCCAATGTGCCAGAGCCTGCGTTATGCAGTGGCTTGGAAAATTGTAGCGACATGGCAAGAAGAAGAAGACTCCAAAGTTTGTGGGTGAATTGGCTTGGTAGAAAGGTTCATTGTCCCTAGTGTGTGTTGGGTAGTGTTAATGAGCGAGGATCGCTGGTCGGTGCAGACTCAGTGGGCCGAAGGGCCTGTTTCCACGGTGTATCTCTAAACTAAACTAAACTAAAGATTACAATGACAGACAGTATTGAAGATGACAATGAAAGGAGTTTGAGTAACTTCCTTTTATACTTTTTAATACTTCTTACTAATGTACTTAGCATCTTCTTCTTCATTCCTCTCTCAAGGTTGATGATAACCAGGAATTATTATAGTAATTAAGACAAAGACATAAATGGCAGTGACATAGAAACATAGAAACATAGAAACATAGAAATTAGGTGCAGGAGTAGGCCATTCGGCCCTATCGAGCCTGCACCGCCATTCAATATGATCATGGCTGATCATCCAACTCAGTATCCCGTACCTGCCTTCTCTCCATACCCCCTGATCCCCTTAGCCACAAGGGCCACATCTAACGCCCTCTTAAATATAGCCAATGAAGTGGCCTCAACTACCCTCTGTGGCAGAGAGTTCCAGAGATTCACCGCTCTCTGCGTGAAAAAAGTTCTTCTCATCTCGACATATTAGCAGCAATAGGGCATAGCATTGCAGCTGCAGCAACCGGGAATCAATCCTTATCTCTGGTGCTGTCCTTGAGATTTACATTCTATCCATGAAGGCATGGGTTTTCTCTAGTTTCCTTCCACATCCCCACAAGACTGGTAGGTTAATTAGCTGCCACAAATTGCCCCTTGAATAAAAGAGAGAGGTTAAATCTAGGCAAGGGCAGTAACGCGGGTCGCTGGTGAGAGACCGCTTTTCGGGGCTTCCGCAACGGCGACTTCTCCCGCCCGAGTTGCAAGGTTGAAAAGTACCTGGAGCGGGCCTTACATCGCCCCGCGCG
Organism: Leucoraja erinaceus; assembly: GCF_028641065.1. Lineage (NCBI taxonomy): Eukaryota > Metazoa > Chordata > Chondrichthyes > Rajiformes > Rajidae > Leucoraja > Leucoraja erinaceus. The sequence goes on from NC_073393.1 coordinate 41,586,079, forward strand.
GCTTTAATGGCCGCAGGACTTGCGAGCGCCCGCCGGGGGCTCCAACACCAAGACCCGGAGCGCGGCCTTGCATCGCCCGGCACGGCTTTAATGGCCGCGGGACACTTACCATCGCCCGCCGGGGACTTTGAATCTGACATCGGGAGGAGTGCAGGGGAGAGATAAGACTTTGCCTTCCATCACAGTGATGAGGAGATTCACTGTGATGGATGTTTGTGTAAATTGTGTTGTGTCTCGGTTCTTTTTCTTGTGTGTATGACTGCAGAAACCAAATTTTGTTTGAACCTCAAGAGGTTCAAATGATAACAAATAAATTGTATTGTATTGTATTACTGGGAATGTGGGAATAAAATATGATTAGTGTAGGATGAATAGAAATGGGTGCTTGAAGGGCTGAATGGCCCAAGAAACCTGTTTGCAGGCTGCAACAGTCTATAACTCCCAATGCTATCAATTGACCAAGTCAATTTTATTGTGTTGGAAGGAACTACAGATGCTGGTTTACACCAAAGATAGACACAAAATGCTGGAGTAACTCAGCGGGACAGGCAGCGTCTCTTGATAGAAGGAATTGGAGACGTTTTGGGTCGAGTCTGAAGAAGGGTCTCGAAACATCACCCATTCCTTCTATCCAGAGATGCTGCCTGTCCCTCGAATTTACTCCAACATTTTGTGTTCATCTTCAATGTTATTGTCATTTGTTTAAATTCATTTTGCATGGATTGGCTGCTGCATTTTATGTGGTTCAATGGTCACTGTCCTAAAATATCCTTCAATCATCATTTGCAAAATAATTTGGGATGGTCTGGAAAATATTTCCTACTCCAGTGTTAAGTTGAACTTCTGGCTGCTCAACTAAATAGTGGAGCATGCGAATAGACAGTGTTTTCAGTTCTCCAAGGTCACATCCAATTCTGAGCCCACCATTCAATAGTTTTTCTTTTAAACATACATGGCCTCAGAGCAGCGAGCCATTATCCATCCCGACTATCTCTCGGATTGTGGATCTCTGAAGGCAAGCACCATCTTCCTTGCACTGCAGTATCTGGTATCTGGTACAGAGTCCATACACAGATGGGTCTGCTCTTTAAATCAAGAATTCTCCCTCACCAGGTTACTGATGTAATTGCAATCTTACCGCAGGTAATAATTTCCTCATCCACGTGTAGCCTGAAATGTCAATCCTGAAGAAAACCAAAGAATGGGTTGCCGCAAGGGTCAGTTCTTATCCCAGCCTGTTTCATACTATACAACAATGAGCTGCTACCAGCCCATCCTACCAACTGTGTAGAAAGATTCTGTTGTGGGTCACAGGCCACAACTTTCCCTAAACGGGACTAGTCCCCAAGGAGCAATATTAAAAAGATAACTGACCACTGTATACACATGTTGCCTTCAGCTTGGCATTGGCAAGGAAACCCGCACTATATCTCAACGGTTCAATGGTTTATTTATTGTCATGTGAACCAGGTACAGTGTAATACCTTTTGTATATACAATTCTGCAAGACTCTCCCCATACATCAGCGCCAACACCCCGGTCATTACAGAACAGCCCACTGACTACATTTTCTCGCCATTTCACAGTCCCAGCTGCAGTTGGTAACAAAGGCCTCACTACCAGCGCACGCTGTCTTTGGGACGGCTGCTATGGAGAGGAGACGGTCGCCCACCTCTTCGCAGAGTATGGATTTGCAAAGAGAGTCTGGAGAAGTATGCAAGGGTCCCTGGAATGCTTTATCCCAAACAGCTCCGTCACAGAGGACTCTGTGATTTACGGACTGTTCCCAGGGACACATTCAGAGACTGACATCAAGTGCTGCTGGAAGGTCATCAACTCGGTGAAAGACGCTCTTTGGTCTGCCCGAGCTTTGTTCACCACCCAGCGGAGCGAGATGTCCGTCGGGGAATGTTGCCGACTGGCCCACTGTAGACTGCAGGAGTACGTGCTGAGGGACGCACTGAATCTCGGTGCAGCCAACACCAAGGCTCGGACCACAGTCTAGGGTCCTCCCGCTGCTGAACATGGGGGGGGGTGTGGAGACACCCCTCAATATAAGGGAAGGGATCCCACGACAGTGTGCCACAAGGGTGGGGGACAGATACGTATAATTTGAGCAATGTATATAGACTGTATTGAACAATATGTATAGCCTCCGAAAATGTCGGATGAATTTTTCGCACGGTTCATGTATTGTATATATTTATTACCTGAATAAAGTTTATTTTGAAATTTACAAAAAGGCCCGTTGCGGCCATCACCTCCATTCCGGTGGCCCCGTGACCCGATGTCCCTCTCCACGCCCGGCCCGCTTCAGCCCTTGTTCCCCAGGAGATGTCTCCCACAGCCGACCTTGAGGGTACAGAAGGTAAGTTCCTCTTCCCGGCCCCCTTGTGCCAGAGTCTGTCTCCGTCGCTGTCTCCCTCCACCTCCTCCCCAATTCCTCATCCATGGGGCCAGCAGACATATTTTAAATGGCTGCGTCCTCCGTCTGTTCGTGGTGGGCGAGCCGGGCAGGTCTTCCTCCGTTAGCGGTTAGCGGTGGGCGAGTCCAGTCTACCGGGTGTGTCCTTCTCCGATGTTGGTCCGAGCCGGGCCTGCTTGTCGGGAGAGTCCCGCAACGTCCTCCTTCATCATGATGGTGATTACACAAAAGTGAAAACTCTTTCACAATCTCCACCTCCACAAGACTCTCAGCGCCAAGTGCCGTTTGGAGTAGCCAACACTGAAGATCCAGGCAAGGTGCATCATGCTGAGTAAGCACCAGGCCCCACCACATTCCTTATCCATGAACACTTCGGCCCTTGTCACATCATGCTTGACGCTAGTCCTGGTCAGCACACACTAAACCTGTGCATATGCAACTCATCACCATTCTAATACCCCAACCAACTCCTCTTCCTTGGCTTAGAGCATTGCATCACATTGCTTCCCCTCATGTTTGAAAGGAGCCTGCAACACACAATATTCAAGAAGGTATCTGTCGAACTGAGCTTTAGTCAATTTGGCCTTTATAACACGAGGAGTCAGTATAGGAGCAAAGAGGTCCTTCTGCACTTCTGCAGAGTCCTAGTGAGACCACACCTGACACCTGGAGTATTGTGTGTAGTTTTGGTCCCCTAATTTGAGGGAGCGCAGCGTAGGTTTACAAGGTTAATTCCCGGGATGGCTGGACTAGCATATGCTGAGAGAATGGAGCGGCTGGGTTACACTCTGGAGTTTAGAAGGATGAGAGAATACCTTATTGAAACATATAAGATTATTAAGGGTTTGGACACGCTAGAGGCAGGAAACATGTTCCCAAGGTTGGGGGAGTCCAGAACCAGGGGCAATTGTTTAAGAGTAAGGGGTAAGCCATTTAGAACAGAGACGAGGAAACACTTTTTTTCACAGAGAGTTATGAGTGTGGCATTCTCTGCCTCAGAGGGCAGTGGAGGCTGGTTCTCTGGACACTTTCAAGAGAGAGCTTGATAGGGCTCTTAAAGATAGGGGAGGTAGGGGATATGGGGAGAAGGCAGGAACGGGGTACTGATTGGGGATGATCAGCCATGATCACATTGAATGTCGGTGCTGGCTCTCTCTCATCCACGGGTCATTCTCAACCATTGAGCGCAAGGAGTCTTTAAGACAATACAGCTGCATTTGTGGTGTGTCCAAACATCAAAGTGTAGCATTGAGGAGAGATTCTGACTACATCCATGGGCGAGGTCAGAGAACTGCATTTGGCCAACAGATATGCCACTGCTTGAGCTCGGCAAAGTTTAAATGACAAAATAATTACATACTAAATGTAACAGCAATCATCATGGTATCTGAGTCTCATCTTCAGAGCTCCACATTCCATTACACCTACGCCCACAGTTGACATCAACCATTTTCACACCTTCTCAGCGACTATAATTGAATGGCATCAATTAAAGATGGACGCCAAGACATCGACTCTCCCTCTGCCTCCACAGATGCCGCATGGTCCACTGGACCACTAAAGTGATCCCTGGTTCCGTTTAACAAGATCCCTGGTTAATTTTAATATGATTGTACTGATCAATGAAAATCAAAACTGCAGCAGGCCAAGGTTTAGTTACGTGAATGTGGAAGATTAAAATGTGGCTCAGGATTGGTCTATTCAAGCATCCATCTTGCAGAAATATGCAGGGACAAAGGGAAAGATGTACTCCATCCATGACTGCATGGACCTCACTTCTTCCACACTTGCAGGGTTTACGAGTGCCTGTAGACTAAGGTCTGCAATTCCCTCTGTGATCGCACCGATTCTCTAACTCTACCTGTAAGGCACAATCCCTGACCAAGCTTTTGTTCACATTCACCAATGTCATCTTTCGTTCATAAGTGATAGGAGTAGAATGACGCCAATAAGGTCTACTCCGGCATTCAGCTGATCTATCTTCCCCTCTCAACCCCATTCTCCTGCCTTCTCCCCATAACTTCTAACACCCGTACTAATCAAGAATCTATCTATCTCTGCCTTAATAATATCCATTGATTTGGCCTCCACAGCCTTCTGTGGCAAGAATTCCACAGATCCACCACCCTCTGACTAAAGAAATTCCTCCTCATCTCTTTCCCAAAGGAACGTCTTTTCATTCTGAGGCTGTGACCTCTGGTCCTTGTCTCTCCCACTAGCGGGAACATCCTCTCCACATCCACTCTATCCAGGCCTTTCAATTTGCGGTAAGTTTCAATGAGGGGACCCCTCATCCTTCTAAACTTCAGCGAGTACAGACCCAATACAATGTGGCGTAGTGTTCAAATGTAATTGATAATCTACTTACCTTCAAGGTGCTATGTAAATGTAAATTGTTGTAATGTCTGCAGCCTGGTATCTGCACCATAACAACAATGATGGACTATGATGTCTTGCCCAACAAAGTCCATTTTTGCTCAAATGAGGAATTTGTTTAAATGATTTCTGATTTTCGAAGGTATCTTCAACTAAAATTAGGGTTGCCAACTTTCTCACTCCTAAATAAGGGACAAAAGGTCAAAATACGGGACAAATTTGTTGACCGACTCGGCCGTGGCTGGGTGAATGATGAGTTGGCCCGGGTGCTGGACTGCACACAAAGCCCAGCCGGCGGGCCAGCTGAGTTGATCGGCCATGAGAAGGAGGGGTGGTGGTGTTGGTGGGCCGGGCTGCTGACTGACGGGGCCACGGGCGAGGCGCTGCTGCTGCACTCCATGGGCTGCACTACGTTGGGACGGGTGAGGCGAGGCCGGACACGGCGCTCTGACCCGACAGTCTCCTCGACCCGAGTAGTAGCAGTCAAATACGGGACAAGGGCGGTCCCATATGTGACAAACCAATTTAGCCCAATATACGGGATGTCCCGGCTAATACGGGACAGTTAAAAATAAATTGGATAGTTATATGGATGGGAAGGGAATGGAGGGTTATGGTCTGAGCGCAGGTATATGGGACTAGGGGAGATTATGTGTTCGGCACGGACTAGAAGGGTCGAGATGGCCTGTTTCCGTGCTGTAATTGTTATATGGTTATATGGTTATATAGTTGGCAACCCTAATTAAAAACTACTTTGCAATGAGTAAAGCCGACAACATCTTAGGAAGGTAACATTGTAAATAAAAGTCTTACTCATTTAAATCTCCAGCTTTTTAATTGAAACTCCAAATTGTGAAACTCTATGGAAGGCTGAAGGACAAGCATCCTGTACAAACTGTAACCTTTAAATATAGCACCAGGGGGCGCTAAATATCATACGCAGCCAGATGACACTAATAAACACATTAAAGTCTAGCAACATGTGAAGTTTGATGGAGAATAAGTAAAAACCAAAGGAGCAGAACATGCAAAGGATACAACTGGATAGAGGAACAAAGATAAATCAGATTCCAGTTGTTCAGATCTAAAGCAAAAAAATACAAATCACAGAATTGTATTTACAAAGTAATCATATTCTAGCAGTATTAATACCTTTAAACATTTCCATCAATTAAAATATTTTTGAATTAAAGGGTGGCACGGTGGTGCAGTGGTATTGTTGCCTTACAGACCCAGGTTCTACCCTGACTACGGGGTGCAGTCTGTACTGAGTTTGTGCGTTCCCCCCGTGACCACGTGGGCTTTCTCCAAGAACTTTGGTTTTAACTCCCACACTCCAAAGATGCACAGGTTTGTGGGTTAATTGGCTTGGTATAAATGTAAATTGTCCCTAGTGTGTGTAGGATGTGGGGAGATCACTGATCAGCGCGGACTCGGTGGGCCGACAGGCCTGTTTCTGCGCTGTATCTCTAAACTAAAGATTCGAAAATCGAAAAAGGAACTGCAGATGCCGGTGTGCAAGCAGGTACTGGGTTAAACCGAAGATGGACACAAAAAGCTGGAGTAACTCAGCAGATCAGACCTCATCTCTGGAGAGGAGGGAAAGGTGACGTTTCAGGTTACTTGAAGTTAGAGAAATCAATGTTCATACCGCTGGGGTGTAAGCTGCCCAAGCGAAATATGAGGTGCTGTTTCTCCAATTTGTATTGGGCCTCACTCTGACAGTGGAGGAGGCCCAGGTCAGAAAGGTCAGTGTGGGAATCTGAAGAAGGATCTTGACCTGAAACGTCACCTATTCCTTTTCTCAGAGATGCTGTCTGATCCGCTGAGTTACTCCAGCTTTTGTGTCTATCCTTGGTCTGTCTCTTTAACAGCAGGCAATGATGTAATTGGTAAAGTCTTTTAAATAACATTTATTAGATATGCAGCATGGTCCCAGATTGGGATTCATATTTCATTCTCATTCATGCAAATGAATAGAGATTGCTACATTAAAAACAGATTTTGTTTCAGTTAATCCATTTTCCAACATGACAGACGTTGGAACAAAATATGGAGCTGCATGTTAATCATGGCAATCAATCTTTCTCAACTGGTCTGAAACTGAGGAAAACCCAGCGGTGGAAAGTTTTGGGAATTAATGTTCCATGGTCACCTTTTACCCCCACTTACTAAATATCATATTCTCCATTGCTCACTTATGATAAACTGAAATATAACTTTTGGAAGAAACATGTCCAACTTGCATTTTAATGATTCCACATGATCAGATTAGAGTCTCACAGCGTGGAAACAGGCCCTTCGGCCCAACTTGCCCACACTGATCAACATTTCCCACCAGCCTGCATTTGGTCCATATCCCTCCAAACCTGTCCTATCCATTTACCTGTCTAACTGTTTCTTAAATGTTGGGATAGTCCCTGCCTCAACTACCTCCTCTGGCAGCTTGTTCCGTCACCCACCACCCTTTGTGTGAAAAAATTATCCCTCAGATTCCTATTAAACCTTTTCCCCTTCACCTTAAATCTTTTCCCCTTCACCCTAAATCTTTTCCCCTTCACCTTAAATATTTCCCCCTCTATCTTAAACTTCTTTCAACTCCCCATGCAGCAGTTCCATTCATCTGCATCTTCCTTGTTGAAACTTATAATGAATTCATGCCCTCTGCAAGCACAGGCCAAGTCCTCTGGTTCTATTGCTGCAACTGTTGAAGCTACCATCTTCAGAAACCTAAGACATGCAATCATCTTGCCACTCAACCATCTCTTTACTGGAGGGTCTTAACCCAAAACATCACCCATTCCTCCCCCCGTCTTAACCATTCTGAGAAATCTCTTTGGCCGATCAAGAGTTGGCAATTCCGTTCTAAATGTGCCAACCAGTACAAAACACGGTACACAAGTATGATTGTACGCTAATTATTAAATTAGGGGATTAGCAAACCATTTCGGGGAAATATTGGTCTCTTAACATATCCGTACAACAGAGCTTTGACTTTCAGAAACCAAGTTGTTTCTTAGTTTTATTCAGTATCATTTATTGATTGTGAAGGAAAGAAGTCTTACATTGTGGTAATATAAGAACTGAAAGCAGAGACAGGCTAATCAGACACTGAAGTCTGCTTTGACATTCAACAAGATCATTGGTGCTCCTCACAGAGTCATAGAGAGTCATAGAGTCAAACAGCAGGGAAACAGGCCCTTCGGCCCAGCTTGTCCATGCCTACCAAGGCACCCCATCTACCCCAATCCCACCTGCCCATGTTTGGCCCTATTCCTCTAACATCGTGCAATTCAATGTACAAGACTGCGTATGGTGCTATTTATCTTTGGTATAGCATTAATCGACTGTGGCTAATATCACAGCGACAGTTGTATGTTAATTTAAACAAGTGGAGTTATTGTCTAAATATTTAAATATCATAGAAACATAGAAACATAGAAATTAGGTGCAGGAGTAGGCCATTCGGCCCTTCGAGCCTGCACCGCCATTCAATATGATCATGGCTGATCATCCAACTCAGTATCCCGTACCTGCCTTCTCTCCATACCCCCTGATCCCCTTAGCCACAAGGGCCACATCTAACTCCCTCTTAAATATAGCCAATGAACTGGCCTCAACTACCTTCTGTGGCAGAGAGTTCCAGAGATTCACCACTCTCTGTGTGAAAAAAGTTCTTCTCATCTCGGTTTTAAAGGATTTCCCCCCTTATCCTTAAGCTGTGACCCCTTGGCCTGGACTTCCCTAACATCGGGAACAATCTTCCTGCAACCAGGAACAATCTTCCTGCAACTGCAATAGTTAGAGACAATTATCTCAGTCAGGAGATCGCTTGTGAAATTAATTTATGTGGTGTTCCAACCTAAACTTCAGCTGCTTCATTAATGACCATCATTAGGTCATAAATGGCCCTGTTGCACATAATGACATGATGTCCAGCTCCAACCCTAATCCAGTAGGTAACAAAGCCGCAATGTGTAGATGCCGGTTTCAACCAAAGATGGACACAAAAAGCTGGAGTGACTCAGCGGGTCAGGCAGCATCTCTGGAGAGAAGGAATGGGGTCTGAAGGAGGGTCTTGGCCAGAAACGTCACCCATTCCTTCTCTCCAGAGATGCTGCCTGTCCCGGTGAGTTACTCCAGCTTTCTGCGTCTCTCTTAAGTTAACAAAGCCGTCCACGCCACATCCCATTTTCAGGATGGGAAAAGGAAAGTGGAGTTGAGACTGAAAAAAATAGATCAGCCATGATCGAATGATGGAGCAGACATGATATAATTTGATAATTTGATATAATTTAATTGCCACACAACCAAGGTCGGTGGAATTTTGGGTTGCCAGCAACGGTACAGTAATAAAGAACACACAACCTCAATAGAAGTTTTACACAAACATCCACCACAGCATTCATCACTGTGGTGGTAGGCACAGAACTTGGCCAGACCTCCTCCATTTTCCCCCGTGGTCGGGACCTCCACCCTCCACAGCCGTTGCTGCGGGCATCCAGATGGTAAGGGCCAAAGTCAAAGTCAAGGTGAGTCCAGGATCGGCTCTTCCCAACCAGAGACCGCGGCTTCAGGCTGGTGTAGGCCGCAGGCCGGCGGTCAAAGTTTTAAAGTACCTGCTGTGCCACAGCCGGAAGCACCGCAGTCTGCAGGGCCGGCGGTCGAAGCTCCCCTCCAGGGGAGATGGTAAGTCCATACCGCGCCCGCGGTAGAAGACGGCCGCGGGCCGGCGGTGGAAGCTTCTTCTTCCCCCCCCGGGTCCTCCACGAGGGATCCCGGGCTGTAGACGCCGCACCAGCTGGAGTTCTGCAGACTGCTGCTTCAGGCTGCCGCGGGCCAGCGTAACGGAGCACTACCCTCCAGCAAGCCCCAGCGAGGTCTCACCCGCTCCGCGCCGAGAGTCCACGCTGTGCCCGCCGCTGAAGCTCCGTGCGCTTCTCCGGGAAAGGCCGCCCGATCCTCGATGTTAGGCCACGGGGGAGGCGACCTGAAAAAAAAAGTTGCCTCTCCATGGAGGAGGCGGCCAAAACGGTTTCCCCCTTACCCCCCCACACCACCCCCCACACATAACACACAAAGAAACATTAAAAACAGACTTAAACATACTAAAAAAATAAAAAAAGTTGAAAAAAAACGGACACGCTGCCGACAGGCTGCCGCCAGTGCAGCGCCCCCTACTAATACATGATGGGCCAAATGGCCTAATTCTGCTCCGATGTGTTATAATCTTATGATCTTTTGGTCAATAATAAACCTTTTCTATTCATGTACCTGTCCAAGTGTCTTTCAAATGTTGTTATAGTTTCTGCCTCAACTACCTCCTCTGGCAGCTCATTCTATATACCCAATACAGTCTGTGTGAAAAAGTTGTCTGAGATTCCCACTTTATCTCCCCCCCCCCCATTTTAAACCCATGTTGTCTTGTATTTGATTCCCCTACTCTGGGTAAAGGACTCTGTGCATCCTCCCGTGCTCCAAGGAATGCAATCTTCGCCTGTCCAATCTTGCCCTAAAGCTCAGCCCCACAGCTCAGCCCCACAGCTCAGCCCCACAAGTTCTGGCAACATCCTCGAAAATCTTCTCTGCACTCTTTCCAGCTTAACAACATCCTTCCTTTGGTCAAAGGGCGACCAGAAATGAACACAATGCTCCAACTGTAGCCTCACCAGTGCCTGGTACAGCTGTAACATAACATCCCGACTTCTATACTCAATACTCTGACTGATGAAGGCCAACATGCCGGAAGCCTTCTTGACCACCTTATTTACCTGTGACGCCACTTTCAAGTAACTATGTCCTGCACTCATTGATCTTTCTGCTATTCAACACTGCCCAGAGCCTGCCATTCACTCTGTAGGGTTAGGTTTCCCAATATGCAACACCTCACATTTATCTGCATTAAAAACCGTAAACCATTTCTCTGCCCACATGCCCAAATGATCCTGCTGTAACCTTTGATAAGCATCTCCGCTATCTACAGTACCACCAGTGCAGGGGTCGGCAACCTACGGCCCCCGTAACCCGAAATCATCTGGCCCACCGAGCGCCGAGCTCTGGCTGTACCGCATCCTGCGCAAAGCCGCCGGCACGGCCACGCTTCTTCTGTGAACACGTTTAAGAAAGAGCGGCAGATGCTGGAAAAAATCACGTGTTCACAGAACGTAGACAAAAATGCTGGAGAAACTCGGTGGGTGAGACATGCGAGGATTGTACGAGGCTGCCTCACCCGCTGAGTTTCTCCAGCATTTTTGTCTACCTTCCGTGAACAGTTGATTTGATGCCTGCCATCCGTGGCGGGATGGGGGCGGGATCCATGTGGACACGTGATAGATGCGGCCCGCCCTCCGCTCACAGACATGCGTCCTGGCCCCTATGCAGAACAAGGTTGCCAACCCCTGCCTTAGTGTGATCTGCAAATGTACTAATCATACCATGAACGTTCTTATCCAAATGACTGATATAAACCACCAGCACCACTAATCACAGACCTCCAGCCCGAGAAACAACCTTCCTCTATCACCCTCAGCTTCCTTCCATGATGACAATTTTCTATCTAGTCGGCTAGCTCTACCTGCATCCCATGCGATCTAACCTTCCAGAGCAGACTGCCGTGCTAAACCTTATCATATGCCTTACTGATGTCCGTACAATGTCTACAGTTCCTGCCTCATCAACCTTTTTGGTTACATCTTTTAAAAAACGTAACCAGATTTATGTGGCATGGTGGCGCAGCGGTAGAGTTGCTGCCTTACAGGGCCAAATACCTGGGTTTGCGTTTGGTCTATATCCCTCCAAACTTGTCCTATCCATGTATCTGTCTAACTGTTTCTTAAATGTTGGGATAGTCCCTGTCTCTTAGGGATAGCGGAGTCAGGGGATATGGGGAGAAGGCGGGAACGGGGTACTGATTGGGGATAATCAGCCATGATCACATTGAATGCTAATGCTGGCTCGAAGGGCCGAATGGCCTACTCCTGCACTATTGTCTATTGTCTATTGTCAACTACCTCATCTGGCAGCTTGTTCCATACACCCACCACCCTCTGTGTGAAAAGGTTACCCCTCGGATTCCTATTAAATCTTTTCCCCTTCATCTTAAACCGATGTCCTCTGGTCCTCGATTCACCTACTATGGGTAAGAGACTCTGTGCATCTTCCCGATCTATTCCTCTCATGATTTGATACACCTCTATAAGATCTCCCCTCACCTTCCTGTGCTCTGAGGAATTGTCCCAGCGTACTCATCCTCTCCCTGTAGCTCAGACCCTCTAGTCCAGGCAGCATCCTCGTAAATCTTCTCTGTACCCTTTCCAGCTTGACGACATCTTTCCAAAAACACGGTGTCCAGAACTGAGCACAGTGGTATCGCTGGGGAGCTTATAGATGGGCATGGAGCTAGGCTTGGCCACACTGATGGGTGTAAAGAGAGTAGCGCAGTGAACTAAGCACAAGCCAGCAGCTATGTTCATCTTCAGGGAGGAGGAGATGATGTTACCGATCTGTACTATAACCATATAACCATATAACAATTACAGTACGGAAACAGGCCATCTCGGCCCTACAAGTCCGTGCCGAACAACTTTTTTTCCCTTAGTCCCACCTGCCTGCACTCATACCATAACCCTCCATTCCCTTCTCATCCATATGCCTATCCAATTTATTTTTAAATGATACCAACGAACCTGCCTCCACCACTTCCACTGGAAGCTCATTCCACACCACTACCACTCTCTGAGTAAAGAAGTTCCCCCTCATGTTACCCCTAAACTTCTGTCCCTTAATTCTGAAGTCATGTCATCTTGTTTGAATCTTCCCTACTCTCAAACGGTTAAGCTGGTTCACATCAACTCTGTCTATCCCTCTCATCATTTTAGAGACCTCTATCAAGTCCCCCCTTAACCTTTTGCGCTCCAGAGAATAAAGACCTAACTTATTCAACCTTTCTCTGTAACTTAGTTGTTGAAACCCAGGCAACATTCTAGTAAATCTCCTCTGTACTCTCTCTATTTTGTTGACATCCTTCCTATAATTAGGCGCCAAAATTGTACACCATACTCCAGATTTGGTCTCACCAATGCCTTGTACTGTTGGAGCTCTGCTTCTGAGGAAGTCCAGATTCCAGTTACAAGAGGCCCCAATGTACAGAGGCCTGGATATTGGGGCTTTGTGATGAGTTTGATAGTTTTAAATGCAATGCTACGGTCAATGAACAGCAGCCTGGCTGTTTTCTGGCTGTCCATCTGCTTTATGGATGGTCCAGAGTGGGGAAACAGTGAGGCAGTAAGCTTCAGAGGCAATGGCCATATTGAAGCAATAGACAATAGACAATAGACAATAGGTGCAGGAGTATGCCAATCGGCCCTTCGAGCCAGCACTGCCATTCATAGAAACATAGAAACATGAAAAATAGGTGCAGGAGTAGGCCATTCGGCCCTTCGAGCCTGCACCGCCATTCGATATGATCATGGTTGATCATCCAACTCAGTGTCCCAGCCCTGCCTTCTCTCCATACCCCCTGGTCCCTTTAGCCACAAGGGCCACATCTAACTCCCTCTTAAATATAGCCAATGAACTGGCCTCAACTACCTTCTGTGGCAGAGAATTCCACATATTCACCACTCTCTGTGTAAAAAATGATTTTCTCATCTCGGTCCTAAAAGTCTTCCCTCTTATCCTTAAACTGTGACCCCTAGTTCTGGACTTCCCCAACATCGGGAATAATCTTCCTGCATCTAGCCTGTCCAACCCCTCAAGAATTTTGTAAGTTTCTATAAGATCCCCCCTCAATCTTCTAAATTCTAGCGAGTACAAGCCGAGTCTATGTGATCATCCCCAATCAGTACCCCGTTCCTGCCTTCTCCCCATATCCCCTGACCCCGCTATCTTTAAGAGCCCTATCTAGCTCTCTCTTGAAAGTATCCAGAGAACTGCCCTCCACCGCCCTCTGAGGCAGAGAATTCCACAGTATATTCAGGACAGTTGAGAGGCAGGAGTAGATTTGTGCCACAACCGACCTCTCATACCACTTCATTACAGTGGATGTAAGTGCAACTGGGTCGTATTCATTGAGACAGGACATCGTGTTCCACTGTTGCTAATATCACAGCGACAGTTGATGTTAATTTAAACAAGTGCAGTTATTGTCTTAATATTTAAATATCGAGGCAACTCTGCAATGGTTAGAGACAATTATCTCAGTCAGGAGGTCGCTTGTGAAATGAATTATGTTCTAACCTAAACTGGTGGTGCAGCGGTAGAGTTGCTGCCTTACAGCACCAGAAACTCGGGTTTAATCCTGACTACAGGTCCTGTCTGTACGGAGTTTGTACGTTCTCCCTGTGACCTTGTGGGTTTTCTCCGGGTGCTCCGGTTTCCTCCCGCACTCCAAAGACGTGCAAGTTTGTGGGTTAATTGGCTTTGGTATAAGTGTAAATTGTCCCTAGTGTATGTGTGTGTAGGAAAGTGTTAACGTGCGGGGATCGTTGGTCAGTGCGGACTCGGTGGGCCGAAGGGCCTGTTTCTGCACTGTATCTCTAAAGTGGTAACCTCAGACCATAGAAGCGAGAGGTTGAAGATGTTGGTCCGCACTGGTCTTTAGCGCTCGGCCAGTCTCATCGTGGAGGCCGGGCATTATCTTGGAATCGCTCTCTTGAGGAATGCTCTGATGTTGGTCTCAGAGCCTGAGATCACAGGGATCGACTTCTAGCACCCAACAAATTTTCATCAAGGTTATTTTTCAGTTTGCTAACCTACAATGAATAAAGGATTGGCCTACTCAATCATATTACAGATCCACCATCCCAAGAACCAGCCAGCTGTAACATTAATACACTCCCTCGAAAGCAACTAGAATCTTTTACTACTGAAGTCAGGCCACCAACATTATACACACTACTCCAGATGAGGTTTCAACTAGTCTCTATATAATCAACGACACCTTTACCCTAGTGATCAAATTCACCTCAACAAAGGCCAATGTATCAGTGTCTGAAGAAGGGTCTCGACCCGAAACGTTGCCCATTCCTTCTCTCTAGAGATGCTGCCTCACCCGTTGAGTTACCGCAGTATTTTGTGTCTACCATTGTATCAATTGATTTCCTAAGTAACTTGCACCACCAAGTTGGTTTTCACTGACTTACGTACAAAGCTAACCATTTGAACATCAACGCCTATTAATCTCCTGCAGACTTACCATCGCGGAGCACGCGATCCCTTTGCCGGGGGGTGGATCTCAGAGCTCCAACCATGGGTGCTTGCGGAGTTAACATCAAGGAGCCTGCGGTCTCTGGTAAAAGACTGACTTCAGCAACTCCAAGCCCCAGGAGTTTTGATCGCCCCGACTCGTGAGCTTCGACTGCCCCGACCGCGGGAGAATAAAGAGGACGAAGATTGGACTTTATTGCCTTCCATCACAGTGAGGAATGTGGGGAATCCGCTGTGGTGGAAGTTTATGTTAACTTTTATGTAGTTGTGTGTCTTGTTGCTTTTTTTTGTATGGCTGGATGATCATTTGAATATCACTGCACCTTAATTGGTACATGGGACAATACAAGACCTTTGAAACCTTTCTATTAACCAACTTCATCTCCACAGTAGTATATTACTCCTATATGTTCTATTCATGTTCACCAAGCTCCTCTGTAGGCCACACCAGGATGCTGCAGTCTACATCATCTATACATTTACAATTTACGATCAATTTATTTTAGTCAGCCACAATAAATTAGTTTCATTTAGAGATAAAGCACGGAAACAGGCCCTTCAGCCCACCGAGTCCGCACCAACCAGCGATCCCCACA
Organism: Leucoraja erinaceus; assembly: GCF_028641065.1. Classification (NCBI taxonomy): domain Eukaryota; kingdom Metazoa; phylum Chordata; class Chondrichthyes; order Rajiformes; family Rajidae; genus Leucoraja; species Leucoraja erinaceus. The sequence goes on from NC_073393.1 coordinate 41,601,682, forward strand.
CATTAACACTACCCTACACACACTAGGGATCATTTTTCATTTTATACTTAACTAGTTAACCTACAAACCTGTACGTCTTTGGAGTGTCGGGGGTAAAACCGCAGATCTTGGGGAAAACCCACGCAGGTCATGGGGAGAACGTAAAACTCCGCACAGACAGTGCCCGTAGTCTCTGATGCTGTAAGGCAGTAGCTCTACCTCTGTGCCACAGTGCCGCCCTTAAGTAAATGTGATTTCACATTTATAAATCCATGTTGATTCTGTTTTTATTAACATTGAAGTATATTGATATCACTTAATTTATTACAGATGCCATCAATATCCCTGTTACTATCATCAGACTGACAGGTCAGTAGTTCCCCCCCCCCCCCCCCCCCCCCCCCCCCCCTCCCCTCCTTCTTTTTCAAATAGCGAGAGACCCTCGAATCAGAAGGTCCATTCCAGAATCTATCAAATTTTGGAAGATGATAATCAGAGAATCCATTGTCTCTAAAGCGATCTCTTTTAAAACTCTTATGATTGATTTGATTTCGGGATCATTAATATTGCCAGTAATATTTCTTTGCTATACTTGTTTCATTTCGTCACGAGCAGAGGGCCCTCATTTGTCCTTTACGTCTGGGAATATTTTTCATGTGAAGACGGACACAAAGTATTTGTTTACTTCCGCAGGTGGACAAAAATGCTGGAGAAACTCAGTGGGTGAGGCTGCACCTATGGAGCGAAGGAATGGGTGACATTTCGGGTCGAGACCCGTCTTCAGTCTGAAGACCCGAAACGTCGCCTATTCCTTCGCTCCATAGATGCTGTCTCACCCACTGAGTTTCTCCAGCATTTTTGACTACCTTTGATTTTTCCAGCTTCTGCAGTTGTTTCTTAAACAATGTTTAATTCTGCAGTCATTTTCTTATCCCCTATTACAATTTTTTCTCTCTTTGTCTCTCAGGGGCCCTCGTTTAAAGATATTCAGAAACTCCCTCCCCTCATTTCACATTTCTTGCTAATTTAGAAACATGTTTATGATGACATTGTTTTATAACAGAACATTTTCTGTTTTCCGTTTCAATTTCTTACTTGTCTTCTGATAATTTAAAAAACATTTTCACTGGTCAGGCTTAACTACAATTTCTGGCAACTTTAATAAGCCCTTTTCTTAAATGCAATACTTGGTTTAATTTTTTCCGCATGGTTGGACTACTTGCATTGTTTGTCAATGTGCATGAAAGGAATGTATAAATGTATTATTTCCTTCAACACGAGCCTTTGCCTGTCCATTGCTGTACCTTCAATACAGTGTCACAAAACCTGACATGCAAACCTGTCCCTCAGAACTTCATTTGTTTCCTTTGTGTAAACTGAAAATTCTCCTTTCGGATTGAATTGCATCCATTTCAAATTTAATGCAAGATTCTGTTACCTATATCATGTTCTGTCTTTCCGAGGGGTTCTTTTACAACTACGTAGGTTGCTAATTGACCCTAAAGGACACAAAGTGCTGGAGTAACTCAGCTGGTCAGGCAGCAACTCTAGAGAAGATGGATAGATTGACATTTTCAGACTTCTTCAGACTGATGAAGGGTCCCGTCTTGAAACGTCACCTATCCATGTTCCCCAGAGGTGCTGCCTGACCTGCTGAGTTACTCCAGCACTTTGTGTCCTTTTATGCAAGTCAGCATCTGGCATTAGCTTGTTTCTACAATTGACCCTTGTTGCAATTGTATTAGACCTGAGAGTAAGTCTGAGGTCATCCTTCTCGGCCCCTCGGACTCAATCAAACTGATAGCAGGCAGTCTTGGAAGCCTTACCCCACTACTCGAACCTCACGTCAAAAACCTCAGCGTGATATTTGACTCAGCACTGAAATTTGACAAACAAGTCAATGCCGTGGTAAAAGCTAGTTTCTTTCAGCTTCGGACGATAGCTAAAATAGAACAATTCCTCCACTCTGATGACCTCACAAAGATCATCCACACATTTATCTGCTCCCGCCTAGATTACTGCAACTCTCTTTACACTGGCATCAGCCAATCTTCCCTCTCCCGCCTGCAACTGGCCCAAAACGCCGCAGCGAGACTCCTGACGGGCACCCGAAAAAGGGACCACATCACCCCGATCCTGGCCTCTCCACTGGCTCCCTGTGCGGTTCTGTATACACTTCAAGATTCTCCTCTATGTCTACAAAACCCTCAATGGGCTTGCCCCCACCGACATAAAAAGTCTTCTCACCCACCACTCCACCTCCAGGCCCCTCAGATCGGCCGACTTGGGGTTGCTGAATATCCCACGGTCTAGGCATAAGCTCAGGGGCGACCGCGCCTTTGCGGTTGCAGCCCCTAGACTGTGGAACAGCATCCCCTTTCCCATCAGAACTGCCCCCTCCATCGACTCCTTTAAGTCAAGACTAAAATCTTATCTATACCCCCAAGCCTTTCCTGATGTCCACTGAGCGAGGGCTATATGTATATATGTATGTAGTTTGTTTGTTTATACTATTCTTATAACAAATGTAAAGCACTTTGGCCAACGAGAGTTGTTTTTTAAATGTGCTATATAAATAAATGTGACTTGACTTGTGACTAGATCTAAATAGCAAGTTCTACAGCATACTCATTAATTAACATATTCATGGTTTTCTATCATTTCCTTCTGCATATTTATATGAGCAATGTTTCCTCAACTGAATCGTCTGGGTTATGTGAAGACAGAATGACAGATTCACAATTGTCCAATTTAATATAAAAATTAAATTAAAAATAATATAAAAATTGTCAGTTTCATTTCTGTCTTACATTCTACACATGTCTCTCATGTTATATTACACTATTAACATCTGCCGGTTAAAGCCATGGAGTCCAAGGGTCATACAGCATGTAAACAGGAAACATGTTCTCCAGAGATGCTGCCGGACTCGCTGAGTTACTCCAGCACTTTGTGTCCTTTAGGGTCAATTAGTAACCTGGTTGTAAAGGTGTTAAGGGCCTGTCCCACTTAGGCTATTTTTTTAGGCGACTAAAAGTGACTAGGCTGTCGCCACATGGTCGCCGAGATGTCACCTGTATGGTCATGAGTGGTCGCTGGGATGTCACCTGTATGGTCGTGAGTGGTCGCCAGGATGTCACCTGTATGGTCATGAGTGGTCGCCGGGATGTCACCTGTATGGTCGTGAGTGGTTGCCGGGATGTCACCTGTATGGTCGTGAGTGGTTGCCGGGATGTCACCTGTATGGTCGTGAGTGGTCTCCTCAGTTGCTCAAAGAGTCGTAGCGTTTTTCTGGTGGCCGATGGATTTTCAACATGTTGAAAACATTTCGGTGGCAGTGGGTTTGATGCCAATGAGCATAGCTTGACCTCCTGACGTAGGTGCTGTCATAGTTGTCGCCAGTGCTGACTTTGCTTTTTTTTGTTGTTAAAGTAATGTTTCTATTTCAAATTTTATGTCAAAGGGGGGTCCAGTCTCCGTATTTTCGGCGACCTGCAACGACTATGACAGTCGCTGGCAGTTGCCTAAAAATAGCCTAGGTGGGACAGGCCCATTATCGTTGCATCACTGTGCCACTTGGTAATCTACTGATTATCTCAAGCATCTCTATCAATGAACTCAATCTCAAGACCTCTATCGAAGCACTGGGCGGCACAGTGGCGCAGCGGTAGAGTTGCTGCCTCACAGCGCCAGAGACCCAGGTTCGATCCTGACTACAGATGGTGTCTGTACAGAGTTTGTACGTTCTCCCCGTGACCAAGTGGGCTTTCTCTGAGATCTTCGGTTTCCTCCCACACTCCAAAGACGTACAGGTTTGTAGGTTAATTGGCTTTGGTATAAATGTAAAATTGTCCCTAGTATGTGTGTAGGATAGTGTTAGTTTGCAGGGATCGCTGGTCGGTGCGGACTCGGTGGACCAAAGGGCCTGTTTCAGTGCTGTATTTCTAAACTGAACTAAACTACTATTCATGTCTAGCCAGTGTATGTGGTTAGATAATTCACCACGGGTGAAATGGCTGGAAACCAGCACCATGTTCAGCCCCACCCTCAAGTACTTTTACACATTTTCAGCATTGGATAGCAATCAGCATTAGGAAACTTTGATGACATGTGTCTGATCCTCTCTGCTTGAAGAATACTGGAATCCTAACACACGATTATACATTTGAGAGCAGCTAGCTCAAAGAAACTTAAGGCTGTTAATTGCCAGCAATTCAGTTTGCAGATGATATTTTTTGTTTGAGGTACAATCATCATGAAGATAAGCTTGCAAAATCTTCAATCAATCACAAGAAAGAAATGAATGAGGCCCGGCAATGGGTGAACAAGAGGAAGAGGACTGGACTTTGCTGCCTTGGATGTTTTAATGTTTTATGTTAAATTCTTTAATGTTGTGTTTTGTTTTTTATTGGTGTGCTGCAAATGGCAACTCAAATTTCGCTACACCAATTGGTGTATGTGACAATAAATGTCCTTTGTCCTTTGAATGAGGACATTTTTTGAAAATGGTTGATCAAATTTTCAGGGTTTCTGTCTCCACTAATAATTTAATAAACTCATTATCACAAAATAACTGTGAATTGAAAACACGTGAGGTTATGCAACTAAAGTCCAAAGAATGACTAATTAGCTTTCATTCAACTGGAATGAATGTCTAAGAAACACATTGTAGAATAGGGAAATGATCACAACAATAATTGACACTGTAGATGCAGACAAAATACTGGAGTAACCCACCCAGCAGGACGGGCATCATCTCGGGAGAGAAGGAACGGATGACGTTTCAAGTCGATACCCTTCTTCAGACTGACATTGCTTCTGCAGGCACCATTTAAGTCAGGTACTGCCGGTGCTGGCTCGAAGGGCCGAATGGCCTACTCCTGCACCTATGGTCTATTGTCTAAAGATTCCTCTATGCCTCCCTCTCACATGCTTCAGATTTGAAACATTACAGGGGACAACAGGTACTAATGTTAGCCACAAAAAGCTGGAGTAACTCAGTAGGTCAGACACATTTCTGGAGAGAAGGAATAGGTGACGTTTCGGGTCGAGACCCTTCTTCAGACTATGTATGCGTTAGTAAAAGACAAAATAGTTTGGACACTTCATTCTGAAGAAGGGCCTCAACCCAAAAAGTCACCTATTCAGACTGAAGAAGGGTCTTGACCTGAAACGTCACCTATTCCTTTTCTCTAGAGATGCTGTCTGGCCCGCTGAGTTACTCCAGCTTTTGTGTCTATCTGAGAATATCATTGGTTTAAACCCGCATCTGCCGTTTCTTCCTACATACAGACAATAGGTACTGTTGATTTTCCATTCCATCTAATCAGACTATAAAGAGGCTCCTCCAGGTTAAATCTTTGTTTTGTAGGAGATCTTTTGTTGATCCACAGCAATTATTAAAAATGCTGCAGCACACTATATAGCTTGTTGCTGTGATCACCATCACTGCACCCCGACACCCATTATCCTTCAGCCCCCCTGTTTGGTTTAGCCATCTTGCTGGCCTGCTCAGCCTGTGGATTGCCCGACATCACATCAACTTGATAGAGTAGGATGTTTTCCTTAAAATGAGGCACGGTGGCGCAGCGGTAGAGTTGCTGCCTCACAGCGCCAGAGACCCAAGTTCGATCCGGACTACGGGTGCTATTGATAATATTGGCCAAATAAATGTCACAATATGGAGGATCTCTGCATTTGCAAAGCCTGTTTGTCCTCTTTCTGTGAAAAGCTACAAAGCCATGAGCCTCATGGCTTCAGGGAGTCTGGACCCTGGGAGGAAGTCAAGCACAGAGTAATGTCCAGATGTCCCCTCTATTGTTTCTATATGTATGAGGGTTTTGCAGAAAGAGCTGAGCAGGGTTGCAAATGCATGATCAGGATTGGTTATAGAATGGGGTGTTGTTAATTATGTTGCAGAGTCTTTGTCCTGTTATCATGTGATTGGTCAAACAGTGGAGCCTTGTTCAAATTGGTGATACTACCTGGGGAAATGTTTCTTTACTTTGGTGAACTGTCTTCCAGCTAGAACCTTCTGTGGAAACAATGTAGTGGGCTACTATGTGATTGGGTTAAGGAACTGTCAATAAATGTGTTATATGAACTTTATTTGTGAATGGCTTGTAGGGGTTGTAGTGGCCATTTGGCCTGTTTTGCATGTCATTGAGGATGGCATGTGCCTTTAAATTTTAGACTGCCCGTTATACTGTGGGTGAGATTTATGACGTGTTTTTGGCCGTGTTTCGAGCTTAGATGCTTGAGCAGAATTTTAGTTTTTAGATTAGTTTGGAGAGACGATGTGGGCCATGTGGGGTCCATGGGAGATCTAAAGGATATCATACCAGATCTTGCCAGTGTTACGGAGACACGAGGAATTTACTAATATCTAAAGTAATAAGCTGGAGTTCGAAGAAGATTGCAGTAACGAGTCGGAAGAAACTTGGATGTACCTTACTGTCTTCTAGCAACAATAAAGCATTTATTCATCAACAGACTGTGTTTTGAAGTCATATCAGAGAAGAAGCTCTGAAGGTCTCTGTGAGTGAGCTCGCATGCGTTTAGAAGACATCACCTTCAATCATTCTCATCCAAATAGCGGCTAGGGTGCTAATTACCTGAAAGATATGAAAATCTGCCGTTACAGGAGTTGCCCCCCTCCCCCCCTCCCGCCCATGTATTTTCACGCCACGGATCCAATACAGTTCTATACTTCTTTGAGGGGACACCACATGGATCGGAGTTGATCTTCTGGAGGTACACTTGGGACCGTGCTGACCTGCTGGAGGTGTCTATACGCACAGGGCTGAAGGGCTTGGACTAGTAGAGACAAGGATCAGACCCGCGGTGTTGTTTAGGTATCGTATAGGAAGTTCGTTTGTGAGTGAGAATAAAGAGTTAGTTGATCCAGCGCTTGACTCGGTGTTTTGCTAAACTAGACTATCGGGGTAAGCTTTAGGAACATAATTACACTATCTGTACGAGTTTGTACGTTCCCCCCGTGACCTGCGCAAGTTTTTTCCAGGATCTCCGGTTTCCTCCCACACTCCAAAGATGTACAGCTTTGTAGGGTAATTGGCTTGGAATAATTGTAACTTGTCCCATAGTGTGTGTAGGATAGTGTTAGTGTGCGGAGATCGCTGGTCAGCATGGACTCGATGGGACAAAGGGCCTGTTTCTGTGCTATATCTCTAAATTAGCTGGACTGCTCCCTCCACTGGTACAGAGCCTGTTTTAAGACACTTGACCCTTGAATTCTTCTACTTTTGTAATATTTATTGATAAGTTAATAATTTGATATTGATTGAAATTATTATTTCATAAAGGTTCAGTTTTACGTGGATTATCTCAAAACACACACTTGATAAGTTTGCATAATACTCATCATTATACAACATTATATTTTGTTTGGGTATGCCATCAAACAATTACATTTTTTTGTAGGATGGAAATGCAAATGCTGGTTATACATCAATGATAAACTGCAGTATCTTTGTGCCTGAAGTAGCGATGGTTGAAAACTTCAAATTCCTTGGGAGTCAATATCACCAACAACTTCTCCAGGACCACCCATATTAGAGCAACAACCAAGAAAACACACCAACAATCTGCTTCCTTAGAAAGCTTAGGAGGTTTGGCATGACCCCGCCAACTCTCACCAACTTCTGCAGATGCACCATAGAAAGAATTTTATCAGGATGCATCACGGCTTGGTTTCGGAACAGCTCCATCTAAAAATGCAAGAAACTGCAGCAAATTGTGGACGCCATCACACAAACCAACCTCCCTTCCATTGACTCCATCTACACCTCACGCTGCCTCGGCAAGGCCAGCAACATAATCAAGGACGAGTCGCACCCTGGCCACTCCCTCTTCTCCCCTCTCCCATCAGGCAAAAAGTATAGAAGTGTGAAAACGCACACCTCCAGATTCAGGGACAGTTTCTTCCCAGCTGTTATCAGGCGACTGAATCATCCTACCACAGCCAGAGAGCAGTGCTGTACTACTATCTACCTCATTGGTGACCCTCGGACTATCCTTGATCGGACTTTGATGGCTTTACCCTGCACGAAACGTTATTCCCTTATTGTATCTGCACTGTAAATGGCTCGATTGTAATGTAATGTATTGTTTTTTCGCTAACTGGATAACCATAACAAAAGCTTTTTGCTCTACCTCGGTACATGTGACAAGAAACAAAACTAAACTAAACTATTGTCCTGCTAATGAATATTGTTTGTTCATTTTGCTCTTTAGAAACTGAATTAGGCAAACTCTACGGGTAATTGATGAACTGTACACTGCAAGGGCCAGGAAGCGAGCGGGCAAGATCATCTCTGATCCCTCTCACCCTGGCCACAAACTCTTTGAATCACTTCCCTCTGGAAGGCGACTCCGGATTGTCAAAGCTGCCACAGCCAGACATAAAAACAGTTTTTATCCACGAGTAGTTGCTCTACTCAACAGCCAAAAAATTGTAGCCTCCCTTTGATCTGGTATTTTGTTGGTTCACATGCTTGATCAACGGTGTTTTATCATTAATGTTTTATTAATATTAATGTTTAATGTTTTCTGAGTCATCCGTAACTGTCACTGTATGTCATGTTGTTACTTGTTGGTGGAGCACCAAGGCAAATTCCTTGTATGTGAATACTTGGCCAACAAACTTACTTACTTACTTAAATGGGGTATAAAGTTTATTGACTTGTGTGATGTGGGCTTTTCATCTGCCCATTATTTATTGCACCAGAGAGAAGGGTGGTAAGCTGCCTCCTTGAACGTCTACAGCAACATGGTGCTGTTGAGCTTGCATATCCAGGTCTTCAAGCCAGCAATGACGAAAAAGACATCTGACTTTGTGGGAAGTTGAAGCTCGAGCGCAACTCTATATAATGGACCCCCTGGGTTTGCTGCTGTCAAAGGTTTGACGAGTTGCATGCTCTAACTGTAATATGGAGCATGTAAACATAAGGTGGCGGAAATGGTGTTAGACAAACAGGCTGCTTTATCCCTGATGGCATTGAAATTCCTGGTTACAAATTATTGTTGAATATGTACTCGTACAGGATTTGGAAAGAATTCCATCATGTAGGATAGTATGTTATGGTCATAGTCTGGCATTTGCATGGTGCAGATTATTCTCCACTTTGCAAGTCATTTGCCTAAATGCTGTCCATCATTGTTGCACAATCAGACTGCTTCATTCGCTGAGGACATGCAAATGAGTCTGAAGAAGGGTCTCGACCCAAAACGTCACCTAGTCCTTTTCTCCAGAGATACCGCCCTGTCACTCCAGCTTTTTGTGTATGTTCGACATGCAACTGAATTTGCCGTTGTGTCAGTGAATCAGTGAATATTCCTATTCATAACCTCAGGGTAGAGGAAAGATCTAGGTAGAGGAAGATGGTTCAGTTTAGTACACTGTTCACTCCCGTCACACGGTTGAGTCCGAAACAATCGACTTACTCATCCACGGACATCATTATGTGAAGTACAATTGTCACAAATGGAGTACTTTCCTCTTTATTCCCAGTGACTGCAATTTCACAAGGATTTTGCAAGACTTGATCGTCTTGACATAGATCGCTATCAATGATGCCCTTTTGTCCACATTTGTGACAATGCTGTAATGAGCCCGGCATTCCAGCTGGAACCCAAATTGGGCCAAAGGCATGGTTAGTTCTGCAGCACTATTCTTAAACGCTACATCCAGACGTTTGGGATGCTGCCAGGCCCCATTTCCTTTGCTGGATTCATTTCACGCAACCGTTTTTTAATATCATGTGGAATGTATCAAGTTGACTGAGTCTGGCTTCTCTGATGGCTGGGACTTCGGGGGGAGGCCGAGATGATTTATCTACTTGGCAGTCCTGGTTGAATGTGGACGCAAAACCTTCAACCTAGTTACTTTAGTTTAGTGCAGAGATACTGTGCGGAAACAGGCCCTCAGGCCCACCGGGTCCGCGCCGACCAGCGATCCCCGCACATTAACGCTATCCTACACACACTAGGGACAATTTTTACATATTGTAAGCCAATTAACCTACAAGCCTGTACGTCTTGGCAGTGTGGGTGGAAACCGAAGATCTCGGAGAAAACCCACGCAGGTCACGGGGAGAGCGTACAAACCCCGTACAGACAGCACCCGTAGTCGGGATCGAACCCGGGTCTCCGGTGCTGCATTCGCTTTAAGGCAGCAACTCTACCGCTGCGCCATCGTGACCGCCCGTACATTGTTGTTCTTGCTGCCTCCATTAATGGTGAAGACATTAATTGAGCCTCTTCCTTAGTTGTTTACTGTGTTTAGTCAAGTCAAGCCAATTCAAGAATTGTAATTAGATTGTAATTAAAAATATAACTTAGATTTGGTCCTTTGCTATTCAATTAATTCCCATGTAACTTTTAAATTGCTTTGAGATTTATACAATTTGAAGGAAATTCGCTGGCACAGTGGCGCAGTTGGTAGAGCTATTGACTCACAGGGCCTGAGACACAGGTTTGATCCTGACCTTGGGTGCTGTCTGTGAGGAGTTTGCACGTTCTCCCTGTGTCTGCGTGGATTTTCCCCAGGTGCTTTGGTTGCCTCTTGCATTCCTAAGACTTGCGGGTTTGTAGATTAATTGACCTAGTTTAGTTTAGTTAAATTTATAGATTCAACGAGCAACTAGTCCGTTTGACCCACTGAGGCCACCCCGACCAGCTAGTTCTATCATACTCACGAGGGACAATTTGCAGAAGCTAATAAACCCATAAACCTGTAAGTCTTTGGTATGTGGGAGGAAAACCGAGCACCTGGAGAAAACCCACGCACGCGGTCACAGGGAGATTGCACAAACTTGAAATAAGCAGCAACCATAGTCAGGATCGAACCCGGGTCTCTGGCACTGCACAGCTGCGCTGTCCACTGTAAACTTGCCCCTAGTGTGTAGGGCGTCGATGAGCAAGTGTGACTCAGTGGGCTCACGGAGGTTTCTAATTTGAGGAAGGACATTCTTGCTATTGAAGGGAGTGCAGCGTAGGTTTACAAGGTTAATTCCCGGGATGGCGGGACTGTCATATGCTGAGAGAATGGAGCAGCTGGGCTTGTATACTATGGAGTTTAGAAAGATAAGAGGGGATCTCATTGAAACATATAAGATTGTTAAGGGTTTGGACACGCTGGAGGCAGGAAACATGTTCCCGATGTTGGGGGAGTCCAGAACCAGGGTCCACAGTTTAAGAATAATGAGTAAGCCATTTAGAACAGACACGAGGAAACACTTTTTCTCACAGAGAGTGGTGAGTCTGTGGAATTCTCTGCGTCAGAGGGCGGTGGAGGCAGGTTCTCTGGATGCTTTCAAGAGAGAGCTAGATGGGCTCATAAAAATAGCAGAGTCAGGGGATATGGGGAGAAGGCAGAAACGGAGTACTGATTGGGGATGACCAACCATGATCACATTGAATGGCGGTGCTGGCTTGAAGGGCCGAATGGCCTACTCCTGCACCTATTGTCTATTGTCTGTTGTTCATGCTGTAACTCATAACTACTTCCGGAAATAAGTCAGTTCTGAGTAGAAAGGACATGGGTTCACTGAGTTCCTCAGTTTGACCTCAGATCCCAATCACTGTAAAGCCATTCATAGTGTGCCCGTTGATTTTGGCTATGTCTCATATCTTTGGAAATTACATAATAGAATGTATACTTTATTTGGAAATTCACAACAGTTAATTGTAACAGCTGCCCACACGCTGATTTCCCACACACTTGACTCTATTTATAATTTTGCAATTCAAGGATCGATTAACTCGGAGACCCAGATTCCATGGTTATACATGGCGACACAGTGGGCCACAAGTGACCATAGGCCATGAATGGTGGAACTCACAGCCCAGCCCAACAAGGTATCTACCAATCGATGGCCTTTGAGCTTACTGCTGCCAAAGGCCTTTGAAGTATTTTTTGATGTCGTTGTTAATTTGAGAATTTGTTTAAAAATCAGTCGTTTTAGCTGTCGTCGTTTTAACAGGGCGACACGGTGGCGCAGCGGTAGAGTTGCTAGTTTACAGCGCTTACAGAGCCAGAGCCCCCAGTTCGATCCTGACTACGGGCGCTGTCTGTACAGAGTTTGTACGTTCTCCCCGTGACCAGCGTGGGTTTTCTCCGAGATCTTCGGTTTTCTCCCACATTCCAAAAACGTACAGGTTTGTTGGTTCGGTACAAATGTAGAATTATCCCTAGTGTGTGTCAGATAGTGTTAATGTGTGGGTATCGCTGCTCGGTGCGGACTCAGTGGGCCGATGGGCTTGTTTCTGAGCTGTATCTCTAAAATTAAAAAAACGACAGCTGAAAAACTTAATTAATTAATTAATTAGAAATATTAAGAGAAATATTAAGATAATATTGATATTAACATTTAATATTAATATTAAAATAAACAGACCATTCGGCGACTTTAAAGTTTTCAACGAAATGAGTAAGTGAAGGAATTCAATGAGTCAGGCAGCATCTGTGGGGTAGGGGGGAAGATACCTGGTAGAGTAAGGTGGGAGTGGGGCTAAGCCTGGTATGTGATCGATGGCTACAGGTGAATGGGGGGGGGGGGGGGGGGGTCTTAGGCAGGTGGGTAGAACAAGTGATGAAGGTTGTAGATGAGAAAGAGACAAATGGGTGTAGGACAAGGAGTGAAATGTAAAGCCAGAGTAAGTGATGTTGGTGGATGGGGACGGGGGGAAGGGTGGGGAAAGGAGCAGAGTGGCAGTGAGTTTGGGAGAAGGTGGGAGAAATATGTGCGTATCATGGTGGGGTGGGGAAAAGAGGGGGTGGGGAAAAGAGGGGGTGGTGGGGGGCCAGTATTACATGAAATTGGAGAATTCATTGTTCTTCAGCGATAGGAGCAGAATTAGGGCAATCGGCCCATTAAAGGGGCTGTCGCACTTGGGCGTAATTTGCGCATAATTTATGCATCATAATTTACGGGTCACGACGCATTACGTGCGCATGGTGCGTGGTGGTGACGTAGGCAGTGATGCATGGTCGTGTGCGGCACCCCAGGATTTTTGGGATGTACAAAAGCGTTGAGCGCCATCTGCGTGACACGCAAATGACGCCCAAGTGGGACAGGCCCTTAAGTCTACTCTGCCGTCCGATCGTGGCTGATCTATCTCTCCCTCCTAACCCCATTCTCCTGCCTTCTCCCCATAACCCCGGACACCCGTACTAATCAAGAATCTATCTACCTCTGCCTTAAAACTTGGCCTCCATTGACTTGGCCTCCATAGCCTTCTGTGGCAATTAATTCCACAGATTCACAAATTCCTCAGATTAAAGAAATTCCTCCACATATCCTTCCACAAGGAACGTCCATTAATTTTGAGGCTATGACCTCTGGTCCGAGACTCTCCCACTTGTTCATTCTGTTGGGTTCTAAGTTACCCAAGAGTAATATGAAGTGTGTAGGATTGAACTGCAGATGCTAGTTTAACACCGAAGACAGACACTTGAAGCGCTGTTCTTCGGATTTGCATCTGGCTTTACGAATACGGTTGGATTAATTGTAAATCAGTGCATCATCACTGGATCATCTATCAGTACTTATGCCTGCCCTGGTATCAGACGTGGTCTCTGACTGCCACCTTTCAACAAACATACTCGGAAGGCGAGGAATAAGATGACCAACACGATGTCACTGGCACTTCCAGAAGGTGTCTGAAGAAGCCTCGACCCGAAAAGTCACCCATTCCTTCTTTCCAGAGATGCTGTCTGTCGCGCTGAGTTACTCCAGCATTTTGTGTCTATCTTCGATTTAAACCAGTATCTGCAGTTCTTTCCTACACAGGCAGTTCAAGATTCTACAGAAATAGGAATCCCGTATAACAATTCAAGAAATTTAGCAAAGTTGGAAACCGATATCCAATTTTAAGAAATAGACGATTCAAATTTATTGAATACAATGGTTGCTGGAAATCCCACTTGGAAATAATTTACAAAATTGTCTGATAATTGCTGGATTTGGCTCACTGAGTTTGTCCTAAAACAATGACATTTATTCTTATTGAAAGAATGGGGAAAAAATGGTAATGCTCATATTTAAGTGATTAAAATGTTTCATTTACACAAAGTTTGTGAAGAGAGTCATCTTTCGGTTTAGTTTTTTAGTTTTTAGACAGTTGTAGGGATAAAGCATGGAAACAGGCCTTTCAGCCCACCGAGTCCATGCCCCAGAACCACAACGGACACTTTCGGTATAGTTTTTGGTACAGTGGGATAGAGCATGGAAAACAGGCCTTTCAGCCCACCGAGTCCATGCAGAACAATGGTCACCTATACATTGGTACTATGGAGCGGCTGGGCATGCATACTCTGGAGTTTAGAAGGATGAGAGGGTATCTCATTGAAACATATAAAATTGTTAAGGGTTTGGACACGCTAAAGGCAGGAAACATGTTCCCGATGTTGGGGGAGTCCAGAACCAGGGGCCACAGTTTAAGAATAAGGGGTAAGCCATTTAGAACGGAGACGAGGAAACACTTTTTCTCACAGAGAGTTGTGAGTGTGTGGAATTCTCTGCCTCAGAGGGCGGTGGAGGCAGGTTCTCTGGATGCTTTCAAGAGAGAGCTAGATAGGGGATATGGGGAGAAGGCAGGAACGGGGTACTGATTGGGGATGATCAGCCATGATCACATTAAATGGCGGTGCTGTCTCGAAGGGCCGAATGGCCTACTCCTGCGCCTATTGTCTATTGTCTATTATCCTACACACTAGGGGCAATTTAAAAGTGTTAGCAAAGACAATTAACATGTCTTTGGATGTGTGGGTGGAAAACAGAGCTCCCAGGTAAAAACTATGCGGTCCTAGAGAGAACCTACTAACTCCGTACACCCATAGTCTGTATGGAACCTGGGTCTCTGGTGCTGTAGGGCAGGCACTCCACTGGTACGCCCCCATCATTTGCACTCTATGACTGATTGTGCAGTCTGTGCAGAAAACACATTTGTACTTGCCAAGTAGCTCAACTGAGACAGTCATAGAGTGATACAGTGTGGAAACAGGCCCTTCGGCCCAACTTGCCTACACCAGCCAACATGTCCCGGCTGCACGGGTCCCTTCTACCAGCATTTGGTCCATATCCCTCCAAACCTGGCCTATCCATGTACCTGTCTACCAGCTTTTTAAATGTCGGGATAGTCCCAGCCTCAACTACCTCCTTTGGCAGCTTGTTCCATACACCCACCACCCTTTGTGTGAAAAAGTTACCCCTCAGATTCCTATTACATCTTTTCCCCTTCACATTAAACCAATGTCCTCTGGTCCACGATTCACCTACTCTGGGCAAAAGACTCTGTGCATCTACCCCAGGGGGTACATACATTTGTTGATTTTGGATTAGTACATATTTGTTCTCATTGACTGACTGCGTTTGGTTCTGGTATACCGGTATCTGTTCATCATTAGTTGTTCATAAATAAGTGAAATAACATTGTTATGTGCTATTAAAGTTGCCAGGGGTCAATGGGACGAAAAAGGTTGGGAAGCCCAGATCTACGCAATCTATTCCTCTCAAGATCTTAAGGCTGTAAGGCAGCAACTCTGCGACTGCGCCACCGTGCCGTCCTGTGAAACCTGGGGTTTGCAATTAAATGGTCTTCCCATATCCACGTGCCCTGATTACATCACACAAACCCAGCAAGACATCATTGATATGATCCATAAAGCTCTCAGCACGCAGGATTGGCCTCAAATTATCAAAACTAGTGCACAATAATGAAAAATTCAATGTGCAAGGGAAGGCATTGAGCCTCACTTAGCAAAATCTGTGCCACCTGGCATCAAGTTCCTCCAATCATAACATAACGGCAATAATAAAACTCTTCTAAACGCACCAATTAGGTCGCCCAAGTGGGACAGCCCCTTAACAAACAGGTTCCCTGTAGCGATTAATATAGGCTTTTCCAAAAGATACGTCAGTGCCAAAATCGAATTTACATCCAAAGGGATTTGGACCCTTTTCCAGCAAAACTAATTTGACTTCTTTACACTTCATTTAACTCTTTTTCCAACACTTTGGCATAGACTGTGATTTTGTCTTCATAACTTAGTGTGTGGTTAGGTGGGAACTATTTCAACAACGAAAATCTTGCTGTAGGAATCCAATTCCTTCCATTGGGAACTAATCACAGATGTACAATTTGATGTACATCGTAGAAATCATATACTGACTAGACCAGAAGCTGCATTTTTCAAATCCTTTCTTTCCTACAGCTCTTTGAAATCAATCAATAAATTAATCTTCTCGGACAACTCGTTCCCAACACCCACCACTCCCTGTATGAAATCATCGCCCCTAAGGTTGCTATTAAATCTCTCACATCTCATCTTAAACCTATCTTCTTTAGTTCTTGATTCCCCTACTCTAGGTGAGAATGTTTAAACACTTTAATATGGTGTATCAACATTTTGGTGATTCCATATAGTTCCCTTAGAATGGAAAATTGCACATATTAAACAACTACAATGATGATGAGGGAGCAAAACCAAATAATTATATATGGAGGGAGAAACTGCAGATACTGGTGTACATTGAAGATAGACACAAAATGCTGGAGTAACTCAGCAGGACAGGCAGCATCTCTGGATGGAAGGAACGGATGACATTTCGGGTCGAGATCCATCTTCAGACTGAAGAAGGGTCTCGACCCGAAACGTCACCCATTCCTTCTCTCCACAGATGCTGCCTGTCCCACTGAGTTACTCCAGCATTTTATGTCTACCAAAGAATTATAGATCAGTTTGCCTAGTGTTTATTGTTAACCAATAATTGCAAAACTGAAGCCTTTGATCACGGAAAACAAACATAGTAAGCGGTTGGTCATGCTTGGCAAACTTGATTGATGATCTAGGAATAACAAATGTAGTGGACATGGCATGTCAATAGATGTCCAAGCATTACTTGATAATAACCCTCATAAAAGATATCAGGGCAAAAGATGGCAGATATGATTCTATAGTCATAGAGTCTTACAGCGTGGAAACAGGCCCTTCGACCCAACTTCCCCACACCGACCAACATGTCCCAGCTACACTAGTCCCAGCTGCCCGCGTTAGGCTTACAACCCTCTAAACCTGTCTATCTGTTTCTTAAATGTTGGCATAGTCCCAGCCTCAACTACCTCCTCTGGCAGCTCGTTCCATATGCCACCACCCTTTGTGTGAAAAAGGTACCCCTCAGATTCCTATTAAATCTTTTCCCCTTCATCTCTGGTCCTCGATTCACTTACTCTGAGAGACTCGGTGCATCTACCTGATCTATTCCTTTCATAATTTTATACATCTCTACAAGACTACCCCTCATCTTCCTGCGCTCCAAGGAATAGAGTCCCAGCCTGCTCAACATGACCTCCCAACTTCTCGGCTTATGCTATTTTACACTATATGCCAATTAATTCCTCCTCATCTGAGTCCACGTATCGATTGCCAGATCTTGCCCCACCCCTCCTCCTCACAACTTTATACTGGCTACTTGCCCTCGATTCATTCAGTCCAGATGAAGTGTCCTGAGCTCAAACATTGACTGTCCATTTCCATCTTCAGATGCTGCCCGAATCAATGAGATACTCCAATTCTCCAATTTCAAGTACATACAACCCAACAGAACGAACATTTCATTCTCCAATTGTATATGTCACCCCTCCTTTTTCCCCTCTCTCTTTCCCGAGTCCCCCACCTCCACCCCGGGGGACACCAATTTCTCTCACTATCCCGTTACTCTTTACGGACTAAATGATAACGTCCTGCACCCATTTCCCGGTCATGGTGGCGCGCCGGAGAGTTGCTGCCTTACAGCGAATGCAGCGCCGGAGACCCGGGTTCCATCCCGACGACGGGTGCTGTTTGTACGGAGTTTGTACATTCTCCCCGTGACCTGCGTGGATTTTCTCAGAGATCTTCGGTTTCCTCCCACACTCCAAAGGCGTACAGGTTTGTAGGTTAATTGGCTTGGTAAATGTATAAAGAAATTGTTCCTAGTGGGTGTGGCATAGTGTTAATGTGTGGGGATCGCTGTATCTCTAAACTATAAACTAAACAATGCCGCACTAGAAATGGCCCTTCAGCCCACAATGTCTGTGCCGAACATGATGCCAAAACTATTATCTGATCTGTCTGCACACAATCCATAACCCCCCCCCATTCCCTGCATATCTATATATTCATCCAAAAGTCTCTCACATGCCACTATTGTATCTGCCTCAAGCATCCAAGAACTCACTACTCTCTATATAAAAAAGTTTCCCCACAGTTTTACTTGAAACTTTTCTGCCCTCAAAGTTATACCGTCTAGTATTTGATTGTTTCCATCCAGGGGAAAAGGTTCTGTATGTCTATCCCATCTATGCCTCTCACAGAGAAAAGTATGTTGAACCTCTCCCTGTAGCGAAAAAAACCCTAATCCAGGCATTGTTCAGGTGAAGGTAGACACAAGCTCCTGGAGTAACTCAGTGGGTCAGGCAGCATCTCTGGAGAAAAGGAATAGGTGATGTTTCAGGTCGAGACCCTTGTTCAGACTGACCTTCAGGGGAAAGGGAAACGAGGGATATAGATGGTAATGTAGAGAGATATAGAATAAAAGAATGAAAGATATGCAAAAAAGTAATGGTGATAAAGGAAACAGTCCGTTGTGAGCTGTGGGTTAGGTGAAAACGAGTTACAGACAATGAGACTCGACAAGACGACTTTGACGCTGGTACGACTTGGGATGGAGAGAGAGAGAGGGATTGCAAGGGTTACTTGAAGTTAGAGAAATTAATATTCATACCACTGGGTTATAAGCTGCCCAAGCAAAATATGAGATGCTGTTCCTGCAATTTCTGTTTGATCTCACTCTGAAAATGGAGGAGGCCCAGGACAGAAATGTCAATGTGGGAATGGGACGAGGGATTAAAGTGTTTGGCAACTGGGAGTTAAAGTCCAGCCTGACCGAACAAAGGTGTTCAGCGAAACGATCGCCCAGTTTACGTTTGGTCTCGCTGATGTATAAGACTCCAAACCTTGAACAATGGATACAGTAGATATCCAGCATTTCTCCAGAGATGCTGCCTGACCCGCTGAGTTACTCCAGCTTTTAGTGTCTATCTTCGGTTTGCAGCAGCAATTGCAGCCTGCAATTCCTTCCTACACATCCTGAACATGCTTGCTGGTTTGATTTGTAACCAGTTAAAACGAGGAACTATAGATTAGGGGAGTATATTTTAACTTCGGGACTTTTTAAGATTGATACAACTGCTTTGCATCACAGCCTAGTGTATGATTTCACTATCAATGGTACTGTTTATACATTAGTGCTTTTGGAAGAGGGTAGGTCAACAGATACATGACTTTTTCTTGGCTATCTGCCTCTAAATTTGGATTTGTTGATCATTTTGCAGCTGTGTGTAAATATTTGGAAACAACGCAAATTAAATTTGATATCCTAAAAAACAGCTGCAGAGATTTTACTGACCTATGAAGACCAGGTCTATTGGATCCTGTGTCGGCAGCAGGGCAGTTTCTTATTAATGTCCTCATCGCTGCACTTAGAGAGTTACTGGCTACCTTTCTCAGCTTGACATCAATATCAATCTGTAGTTGCGCCCAAAATAATTTAATTTAGTTTAGTTTAATCGCGCATACCGAGATACAGTGAAAATCGTTTGTTGCGTGCTAACCAGTCGGTGGAAAGACAATACATTATTAAAATCCCCCCACCGGGTTCAGCCGCTGTACGATGGCTGCCTCGCCAACAGCCTGTCTTGTCCTTTTCTTCTTTTGTTGTTTTTAGTCTTGTTATATGTGCGTTTTTGTGTAATTTTTGTTTTGTCTTATGTTGGGGGGGGGGGGGGGGGGGGGGGGAATACTTTTTAAAATCTCTCTGCTCGATGGAGATGCGACTATTTCCGTATCGTATCTCCGTCCGCTCTGCGGCTTAACATCGAGGAGCTGGCGACCTCTTGCTGGGGATCCACTTTGATAGCTTGCGGACATTAACATCGTGGAGCTCGCAGTCCCTTGGTTAGGGACCAACTTCAGGAGCTCCAACCACAGGAGCTTCAACCACCCCGACACGTGAGCTTTGATCGCCGGCTGTGGGAGCTTTGAGTGCCCCGACTGCGGACCGACTGTCCTGACCGCGAGAGAAAATGAGTGAAGAAGAAAATACGTTCTTGCCTTCCATCACAGTGTGCAGTGGTGGATGTTTACGTTAATTGTTATGCGGTTGGGTATCTACCTGCTTTTTTTTTTACTGCATGACAAATCAAATTCCTTGTATGTTCTTACATCCTTGGCTAATACATTCTTTGCATCTTGTATCTTGTAATCGAGCCATTTGCAATGTATTGATACATGATTAGCGCAAGGTAAAGTCAGCAAAGTCCAATCTAGGAGGATCCAAAGGTAGATAGTTGTCCTGGACTGCTCTCTGGTTGTGGTGGGATGGTTCAGTTGCTTGATAACGGCTGGGAAGAAACATACCCAGAATCTGATACTCAAGTGTAATAACAGACTAACGGAGTCTGATGAAGGGTCTCGACCCAAAACGTCACCAGTCCCTTCTCTCCAGAGATGCTGCCTGTCCCGCTGAGTTGCTCCAGCATTTTGTGTCTATCTTCGGTGTAAACCAGCATCTGCAGTTTCTTCCTACATAACGGAATAAGGTGGAGCTAAGATGTATGTGGTTGCACTTCCAGAAAGAGGATGTAAAGGAGGTGATTAGTCAAGAGTCTGATAGTAGTGAGGAGGAAACCGTTCTTAACACTGACCATCCAGGCTTTCAGGCTCCTGTACCTTCTCCCAGAAGATAGAATACAGAAAAGGGAATGACCAGGGTACAGGTTCCCTTGAAGATATTTACAGCTTTCCTGGTACAATGTACCATGGATTGGAAGGAAGTGACGAGTCTGTGATGGGCTGTGGTCACCACTCTCTGTATGTTCAGGCAGTCCAGAACAGAACAGTTGCCACTCCTGATTGACATGAAGCTGCCTGGATACTTTCTACGGCATCTGTAGAACTTTGAAAGGACTTTTGCCAAATCTTCTTAGACAATTAAGAAAGTAAATATGCAAATCTCTTTCTTAACCACTGCATCGGTGTGAAGGAACCAGGTTATGATGTGGAGATATGGGTGTACAGGAACTTGAAGCTGTTGACCATCTCCACAGTAGCTGTGTCGATGAGAACAGGGTTGTATTCTCTGCTCCATCGGTCAACGATCAACATGTTTCCCTCTCCCCTGACTCTCAGTCTGAAGAAGGGTCTCGACCCAAAACAACACCTATTCCTTTTCTCCAGAGATGCCGCCTGTCCTGTTGAGTTAGTCCAGGAGTTTGTGTCTATTTTTACCTGAACAATGCCTGGATTGGGGGGGGGGGGGGGGGGGGGGTTAGCTACAGGGAAAGGTGCAGCATACTTGGATTGTTTTCTCTTGAATGCTGGAGGTTGTGGGGAGATAGTATATAAAACAATGAGAGGCATAGATGGGATAGACATGCAGAACCTTTTCCCCAGGATGGAAATATCACTTTTTTTCGTGTGTTTATCAACTTTTTTGACTTTAGGTAAGAACTAGGTTGTTCTGACACCATCATACAAGATGACTGCTCTTTATCCTGTACTCCATCTCATCATTGGTGTTGATCTAGCCATAAAGATGGAGTTGGTGCTACATTTTGCTACATAGTCACGGATGTACAGGGGACTGAGCACACAGTCCTGAGGACTACCGATGTTGAGGGTCGGCGAGAAGAATGTTCAAGTCAGGGGTCGGCAACCTTGTTCTACATAGGGGCCGGGACGCATGTCTGTGAGTGGATGGCGGGCCACATCTATCACGTGTACACGTGGATCTCACCGCCATCCCGCCCCGGATGGCAGGCATCAAATCACGTGTTCACAGGAAGACAAAAATGCTGGAGAAACTCATGCAATCCTTGCATGTATCACCCGCTGAGTTTCTCCAGCATTTTTGTCTACCTTCGATTTTTCCAGCACCCACAGTTCTATCTTAAACGTGTTCACTGAAGGAGCACGGACGTGCTGGCGGCTTTGCGCAGGATGCGGTAGAGCCAGAGCTCGGCCTCGCTCAGGTCGCTGCTCGGGGCGCTCAGCGGGCTGGATGATTACGGGAAAAATAATCCGCCTGTGGGCAGGATGATTTCGGGTTACAGGCCCCATTCGGCCCGAGGGCCATAGGTTGCCGACCCCTGGTCCAAGTGGTGCAGTTCTCATGCAATCTAGTCCATCTTGGTGGAGTAAGCCATTGCTTCTTAAACTGGTGAATGGTTCACCCAAGAGTGAATGAAATTATTTTGGGGTGAGTTAATTTATGTTTTTTTGCTCATGTTAAATTAAATTATACATACTATTATACACAAGGGAGAATAAGATGAAACTTACCAAAAAACGCAACAAAATTTAGTCGAGGGTTAATGAAATTTTGAGATAAAGACTCAAGGGTGAATTACACTGAAATAGTATAAGAAACACTGGTGTAAGCCACAGACTTGGATGCAGCTGGGGACATAGCCTAGGCATTCTCAAGTACATTCAATGAAGAGATGCAATTAACTGACCTCCAAAATGGTAACATTCAGGTGAAATCAACATGAAGCCATGATCTATCTCTTTTCCATTGAGCATTGGTTACATGAATGCCAGCACCGTGAACAACACATATTTGGTGAAACACCACAAATATTCAAGCACACATTAGACTGGAACCAACTTAGCTTCCAAAAAACACATGCCATGGAACTGTACTCTACAGTCTATACTTCTCCACAAGGCATTCATGTACGTATACAACCAAGAGAAATAGGCACATTTCATTTAAAATACTTGATAGCTACACACACAACAGATACATTCATTAAATATGAAAATCAGCTTTATGTTAATAAAATATAATAGACTTTCCCATGGAGCATGGTTTTGTATCACTCATCAATTATGAATTACCACAGAATTTCCATGCTTCACATTATTTTGTTTACAACTCGTGGAATATAATCTTTTAGAAAGAGCAAAATAATGAAATATATATGACATGATACAGGCCTAATGCACACATCAAACTGGTGTCATCTGCAATTTTTAGGTCAATTTTCGAACATGAATTCATAAAAATCATTATTTTATCTCGTATACATACTCACTTATCTGGTGAGAGATTCACGATTGAAATCATGCAATGCACGAAAGGAAGATAAGAGGGCATGGAAAACTACAGATGTTCAAGTGTATTCAAAGAGAATACACTTCCATTTAATGAACATAAAATTGAATTTCAAATTAAAAGTTCATTTACCTGCTGTCGAGTTAGAAAAGTTATCAGTCAGTGAAACCTTGCTGAACTTCAAGTGAAGTCAAGTGTTATTCATCACTTGCACATAAACTTGTGGTAGCAAACTGCTTGTGCTCGGTACTAACCTGTGAAAACAGTCCAAATGTATCTTTGACAGATCATTTGGTGCTATCCATCCCATCTAAATGAGTGGGTGAGGCAGGAAAAGCCCCAACTGCACTCAACTAAATTGCATCTTCTGCAAAATGTTTGTAAATGTTATGACATTCAGTAACTTAGTAAAAGATTAACGTCTCATCAAATAGTCTGAAAGTTACTCAGATTGGTTTGAAAATAAACCCAATCGTAGAATTGCTTAAGAACACAACATGCATAAAATTACCTCATTCTATCAATTCAATAATATAAATTACACCTTAAAAGGCAAGGAATGCTGGATATATTCAGTGAGTCTGGCAGCATCAATAGAGAAAACACTGAGTCAATATTGCAACTGAGATAGACGAAAAAAACTGGGGTAACTCGACGGGTCAGACAGCATCTCTGGAGAAAAGGAATAGGTGGCGTTTCGGGTCGAGGCCCTCTTCACAGTGAGGGTCAGGGGAAAGGGAAATGAGAGATATAGATGTTGGTGTAGAGAGATATTGAACAAATGACAAAAAAATATGCAAAAAAGTAACGATGATAAATGAAACAGGCCATTGTAAGCTGTGGGCTAGGTGAAAACGAGTTACAGACAATGAGACTCGACAAGACGGCTTTGAAGCTGGTACGACTTGGGTGGGAGAGGGATGGAGAGAGAAGGGATGCAAGGGTTACTTGGTCAGATAAATCAATAACTCATACCATCTTGCAACCAGTGACTCTTCTTCCTAGCTGAACAATTCCAGAATGTTTTGTTTTTAATTTTCAATTTCCAGAATCTGCATTATTTTTTTTTGAAATGATGTAATACTTACAGAGTTTCCTCAGAGTTGTCCCTCTTTGCTCATTGCAATGGAGTCACCCTATCTACATTAGGGCATATCTGGATAAAAGGAATAGGTGACGTTTCAGATCGAGACCCTTCTTCGACCTAAAACGTCACCCATTCCTTTTCTCCAGAGGTGCTGCCTGACCCACTGAGTTGTGTCTGTCTTTGGTTTAAACCAGCATCTGCAGCTCCTTCCGACACACCCTATCTACATTGCTGGCTTAGTGCAGGCTGAGGAATAGCAGCAGCTTCAACAACCTGTTGGTGAACTCCATTCAATGTCAGAGAGCAGTTGGAAATGAGCCAACAAATGGCAGCCAGCAAGTTCAACACATCTTTGTTTGCGTGGGCATCTGAAAATCATTGCTATTTATAAGGAGAAATGCTAGCCCACTAAGTTACAGGAACTGACAACATTACATGTTTTGCTTTGGTACAATATTAATAGGTATTGCGATGTCAAACTGCAAATAACTTGGCTTCTAAAATCTATCTGCAGCTCTAACAGATCACCAACTATTTTCTAACTAACACAAAGTTAAAACATAAATATTGCAAGTTTCATAAAACAGGGAGGTATCTGGCTGTGTTAAATGTTGTGTTGTGTAGCCTGGACAACGTCAAATGGTCTAGAACAAAGAAATGGTGGATGAACTGAATATGTTTTTTTGTGTCGAAGATAGACACTAAAAGCTGGAGTAACTCGGCATGTCCGGCAGCATCTCTGGAGAAAAAGAATAAGTGACATTTCATGTCGAGATCCTTCTTCGGACTGTAAGCCAGGGGAAAGGTGAATGAGAGATATGGACAGTACTTTGGACAAATTAATGGAAGATATGCAAAAAACAACAATGATCAAGGAAAGGTGGAGCCCACAATGGTCCATTGTTGGCTGTGGGAATACGAGGTGATAACGAGTTATACAGAGTGGAACTCAACAGGATGACAGTGAAACTAGTATGATGACTAGGGTGGGGGAAGGACAGAGAGAGAGGGGATGTACGTAAGTGTCATGAAGCTGCAAGCTGCCCAAGTGGAATATGAAGTGTTGTTCCTCCAATTTAATTTTGGCCTCACTCTGACAAAGGAGAGGAAGATCAGCGTGGGTTGGCTTCGGTTTAAACCAGCATCTGCAGTTCCTTCCTAGATCAGTATGGGAATGGGAAGGCGAGCTAAAGTGCTTGGCAACGGGCAGATCACATAGACCGAGTGAAGGTGCTCAGTGAAATGATCGCCAAGTTGCGAGCCCCGCTGAAAGTCCTAGAGAGAGAGGATGTGGAAAGGATGTTTCCAGTACTGGGAGAGTCTAGGACCAGAGGGCACATCCTCAGAATGAAAGATCGTAATGGAGATTTCTCGAGGCAGAGGGTGGTGAATCTGTGCAATTCATTGTCTCAGATATCTGTGGAGGCCAAGACATTGTGTATTCTTAAGGGGGAGATTGTTTTTTTTCTTCATTAGTAAGGGCTTCAGATGTTACAGGGAGAAGGCAGGAGAATGGTGTGAAGAGGAAAAAATAGATCAGCCATAATTGAATAGCAGAGTAGTCCTGATGGGCTGAATGGCCTAATTCTGCTGCTATAGTCTTATGGAATGTGACATTTCTGTAGAGAACCACTGGTATAATCAGGACTGAAGACAAAGTTCTTCATAGAGTCATACAGCAGGTAAACAGGCCTTTCGGCCCAGCTGGTGCATGCCAACCAAGATGCTTCTTCTTTATTACTATGTTTACCCTAGGGATGGGTCGGGGTAACAACTGGGATTGTGGACCTTATGTAAAAAACGTTAGCAAAGGTATTTCGATTTGGTTAGTTTAGAGGTATAGCATGGAAACAGGCCCTTCGGCCCACCGAGTCCGCACCGACCAGCGATCCCCGTACACTCATGGGCCTGTCCCACTTAGGCGGCTCATGATCGCCACATGTTCGCTGGTGGTCTCTGGTGAGTCTCCTTCATGGTCGCGAGGAGTTCCCGTATTCTGGGAACTAGGCGCGGCCTCAGTGAGGTTGCTGCAAATTTTTCAACATGTTTTTCTGCGACCAAAAATTGGTCGCCATGGAGATAATTTATAATCCTGTATTTGTAGGTGCAGTTGTAGTCGAAGTAGTCGTAGGTAGTTTTAGTTGATTGCCTTTGCTGACCGGGCATTTTCATTGATCGTTGGGGAAAGAAAATGTAAGCACGAGTTTTCAGAACCAAGGAAAACCGACCAGTAATGTTAAATGCCCGCTGAACTTCACAGCTGTGTATCTCTGGCTTATTAAAAGTTGTCTGGCTTCTTAAAAGTTGTCTCCACCCCTTTTCCCCCACCTTCTCCCCCACTCTTCCCCCCCTTTTAAAGGACTTACCGTATACTGTGCTAGCCGTCTTAATTACTGCGTCAACCTTCCTGTTCATCGCGGTGTGTGTCTGTATCACCTTGGCTTTTCACCGTGTGAATTTCAGACACACGCTCCCCCCTGCTTGCCCTGGCCCCCGCCTTTGCGATGTGTGTGGGTGTGTGTGTGTGTGTTCCACTCCGATAGTCGCCATTCCAGTTGCCGGTGTTTCAGGCGACTGCCGGCAACTTGACAGTCTCCGGCAGTCCGCTGAAAAATCGCCTAAGTGGGACAGGCCCATGACACTATCCTACACACACTAGGGACAATTTACAATCTTTACCAAAGTCAATTAACCTACAAACCTGTACGTCTCTGGAATGTTGGCAGAATCCGGAGATCCCGGAGAAAACCCAGGCAGTAACGGGGAGAACGTGCAAACTCCGTACAGACAGCATCCGCAGTCAGGATCGATCCTGGGTCTCTGGCGCTGTAAGGCAGCAACTCTACTACTGCGCCACTGTGCCGCCCCATTCTTTCCACCGATACTTACTGAAGACAGTATTAAAAGGTTTCTTTGATCAAATATTATTTTCTTTAAATTCTGAGAATTATTTTAGTTTTATTCGATGCTTGTACAGTTTGTAAATGTCCCGGACTGTCTGCAGCACTTAAAAAAGAATTCCAAAATTTTGACGGCCGCATTTTGCGATCCACTGCCTGTCAGAACGCACTGTGTCTCGCCAGATGCCTCTCAGG
Source organism: Leucoraja erinaceus (assembly GCF_028641065.1). Lineage (NCBI taxonomy): Eukaryota > Metazoa > Chordata > Chondrichthyes > Rajiformes > Rajidae > Leucoraja > Leucoraja erinaceus. The sequence continues at coordinate 41,629,023 of NC_073393.1, forward strand.
TACGAAGGGTCAAAGCTGCCCACTCGTATCCGGAAGAGGCGAGGCTTGGCGGAAGGACATTGTGGGCTACAAACCAGATCTAGGAGGGTTTGGCCCAAAGCTGCTATTTTCTTCTTCTACACTCTGTGTACTTAAGTAATGTTGCTTTAGGCTAGCACAAAATTATCTTTGCTCTAAGCCTGTATTTTCACCACGTCCGTGGTCACGAGCTGGGAGTACGAGAGAAGGTATTCCAGCAGGAAAAACAGGATAGGGAAATGCTAAAAGCAGTCAGTGGCTCATTTTGTCTCCCTTCATCTCCTCTCCACCCCCTCTCCGCAGACCACAGACTGTGCAGATAAAATCTGCCTGAAATCACAACCTTTAAACGGCCTGCGGTGCTTGTGGACTTGTGGAACAGATGCTATCAGTCTTGCAGAAAGTGAATCTGAACTCTGGAACACAGTGGCCAATGGCTCATACCACATTGATTGAAATGTGTAAAGTTGGTGCTATATCTGTAGGAAGGAAATGCTGGTTTAAACTGAAGATAGGCCCAAAATGGTGCAGTAACTCAGCGGCTCAGACAGCATCTCTGCAGAAAAGGAACAGGTGACGTTTCGAGTTGAGCCCCTTGTTCAGACTGGGAGTCAGGGGAAAGGGAAACAAGAGATATAGACGGTGATGTAGAGATTTCTACCTTCCTCACTATTCCTGACATCAGGTTCACTTTCTACCCGACTGATAGCACCTGCTCCATCCCTATAGAACAAATGTATGAAAGATATATGCAAAAAAAATAACAATGGCAGTGACCTTGGTGAAAACGAGTTATGATACTGTACACAATGAGACTCCACAAGATGAATTTGAGGCTAGTACTTCAAGTCTCTAGCTTCAATTAACCCTCTCTCTCCATCTCTCACCCACCCACGTCGATGTACTGGCTTCAAAGTCCCTTTCCCATGACTCTCACTCTTCAGAAGGGTCTCGACCCAAAACGTCACCCATTCCTTTTCTCCAGAGATGCTGTCTGACCCGCTGAGTTTCTCCACCATTTTCTGCTATGTCTGTAGTGTTCACGTGATCTTACAAACACACACTCAAAGGCCAAACTGAACTGGTAGCCATGAAAGTCAATGAGGCCAGTCTGATTGGTTAGCCCAGATGCAGTACAAGAACTTCAATGCTTCAGTTGTTTGATTAAGTCAATGAATGTATCCTACAAAGTGCACCACTACCTTCTCAACTCAATTCACCAAATCCTTATTCTTCAACTACCATTAATCTCTGTGAAGGAAGGAACTGCAGATGCTGGTTTAAATCGAAGATAGACACAAAATGCTGGAGTAACTCAACGGGTCAGACAGTATCTCTGTAGAGAAGGAATGGGTGAGATTTCGGGTCGAGACCCTTCTTCAGACTGATGTCAGGGGAGTGGTTGGGACAGATAAAATGTAGTCGGTGACAGTAAGACTGGTGGGAGAACTGGGAAGGGGGAGGGGATGGGGAGAGAGGGAAAGCAAGGGCTATTTGAAGTTAGAGAAGTCAATGTTCATACCACTGGGGTGTAAGCTACCCAAGCGCTGGGCCTCACTCTGACAATGGAGAAGGCCCAGGACAGAAATCCAGATGGGAGGAGGAGTTGAAGTACTGAGCAATGGAGTGGGAGTTTCTTGTTTTCAAGAGAGAGTTAGGTTTAGCTCTTATGGCTAAGGGAATCAAGGGATATGAGGCCAAAGCCGGTGCCGGCTTTTTCCCCATATCCCTTGTTGGGAGTGTACTATAGGCTCCCAAATAGTCAATGGAAATTAGACGAACAAACGTGCCAGCATGCTGCAGGCAGCTGTAGGACTAACAAGGTTGTCACAGTGGGGTATTTTCACTTTCCCAACATAGACTGAGACTGTCATCGTGCTGAGGGTTTACAAAGGGTGGTTTTTGTTCAGGTGTTCAGGAACATTTTCCTCGGGCAAATGTAGAGGCTACTATGTGGGAGACATCGACTCTTAGGAAATTGGGAAGGGCAAGAGAGTGAAGTGTCAATGGGCAAGTCTTTTGGGACGAGTGATCACTGTTCTATTAACTTCAAAATAGTTATGGATAAAGACGGAGCTGACCCACAAGTCAAAATTCTGACTTTGGGCAAGGCCAACTTTACTCACGTTGATTAAAAGGGTGATGAAACTGCCCGGGGAGTTGCGCGCGGTGGGAGTGTCCCGGGGAGCCGCGCCGCCAACCGGAATGCGCCCCGTTAGGCCCGACTCGCCCCACATGCTTCGCAGGGGACTGCGGTGAGGCCGGGCGGCAAGGTCTGTCTGGGCCGAAGGGGCCTCAGCGGTAGCGGCAATGGGAGCCTCAGTGACGGCAGCGGGAGCCTCAGCGGTGGTGGGGCTTTGGCAGCAACGGGAGCTTCGGCAGTGGGGCCTCGCAATCGACCCGCAATCAGCGGTGGATGAGCGTGAAGGGGAGAGGGGCGGACAATGAGGACCCGGCGTGGGGGGGGGGCATCGTGAAGAACAATGGGGACATTTTATTGTATCGTGTCGTATACGACTTCAGCGCATGTATATTCCTGTTAGACTAAAGGGCAAGGCCTCTGTCACTCCTGGGCGTGTTCAAACATAGTTGCAGAGTTCACATGCTTATGTTAATATTAACCTTTTTTTCACCCAGTTTTATTCCACCAGGGAGGTCTTACTTTCCACTACCTGCAACCTCCGGCAACCACCTGCAACCTCCGGCAACCACCTTTTGAATTTTTTGAAATAATCGCCGGGTCATAGAAGAAGCGGAAACCACTTTCGACCATTAGGGAGACTGACAAAAACCTCCGGGAACCTCCGAGAACCGCACGGAAACCTTGGGTGGGGTGCAGAGTCTCCAGAGGTTTCCGTTTAGATTTCCTAAGTGGGACAGGGGCATAAGGAAGCTTGGATGATGAGAGAAATATTGAGCTCAGGTCAGGACCTATGGGACAGATATAGGCAGCTTGGACCAAGGGGAAGCCAGGAGCAGTTTTGGGAACTGAGGAGATACTTAAGGAGGAAAAAACGAGGAGCGTTGGAGATCGCTCTGTCAGATAATATTAAGGAGAATCCAACAAGTATATTACGTACATTGAGAAAGAGTGTAACTAGAAAGAGAATTTCCATCAGAAACCAAAGGGGTTACCTCTGTGTGTAGTCACAGATGGACAAGGTCCTCCTCATTGAGTTTTCAACACAGTTTTTACTGTGGAGACAGACACAAAGACTGGGCAACTTCAGGCATATAATGGAGACATCTTGAGGATAGTCCATATTATGGTCAAGGAGGTGCTGGATGTCCTAAGGCATATGAAGATAAATAAATCTGCCAGACCTGATCTGATAAAGCCAAGGATACCGTGGGAAGCTACAGAGGATATTACAGGAGGCCTGGCTGAGATATATCAGTCATCAGTAGGCATAAGTGAGGTGCCAGGAGACTGAAGGGTGGCTAATGTTGTACATTTATTTATGAAGAGCTAACTACGGTCTGTAATAAAATCTTGAGCGTGATCATGTGTTGTCTTCCCGCTGGCTGGATAGCTCACGACATAAGCTTTTCACTGCACCTCAGTACACGTGGCACTAAACTCAACTGAAACTGTCCTTCACTGAACCTAGTCATTGCACTGGTTGCATCGTGGCTTGGTTCGACAACTTGAGCGTCCAGGAGCGGAAAAGACTGCAGAAAGTTGTGACCACTGCCCAGTCCATCATCGGCTCCGACCTCCCCACCATCGAAGGGATCGATCGCAGTCGCTGCCTCAAAAAGGCTGCCAACATCATCAAAGACCCACACCATCCTGGCCACACAGTCATCTCTCCGCTACCGTCCGGTAGAAGGTACAGGAGCCTGAAATCTGGTACATCCAGGTTCAGGAACAGTTTCTTCCCCACAGCCATCAGACTATTAAACTTGCCATCAAACAAACTCTGAACTATAACAGCCTAATGCACTTTATCTGTTTATTTATGTGTATATATATGGTCTATGCTATATAGACACACTGAACTGTTCTGTATTAATGCCTACAATATTCTGTTGTGCTGCAGCAAGCAAGAATTTCATTGTCCTGTGTGGGACACATGACAATAAACTCTCTTGACTATCATCCTGGTGAGTTTCATTGTCTGTATATCTCATTTTCACCTAGCACACAGCTAACAATTCCTTGAAGTCTGAAGAAGGGCCTCGACCCGGATCATCGCCTGTTCCTTCTCTCCATATTTGTTGCCTCACCTGCTGAGTTTCTCCAGCTTTTTTGTCTACCTTCAATTTTTCCAGCAACTGCAGTTCTTTCTTAAACACTGACAATTCCTTGATCATCGTTAATTTTTTTGCATATTAATTTGTTCTATATCTCTCTACATCACCATCCATATCTCTCGTTTCCCTTTTCCCTGACTCTCACTGAAGAAGGGTCTCGACCCGAAACATCACCTACTCTTTTTCTCCAGGGATACTGTCTGTCCCGCTGAGTTACACAAGCTTTTTGTGTCTATCTTTGGTTTAAACCAGCATCTGCAGTTCCTTCCTACACGTGGTGTACATCCTAACCAACTGCAGAAAGAAGCAGGTAGACCTGGAGCCTCAGTGTGACATTCTATAGGAACAAAGGAAGGTGGAGAGCAGGAAGATGTCCCAGCTCTAAATCACCATCCTTGTCTCCAGCGTCAGCCAAATGACCATCTACACATTCCAGTTCTTAACACCAAAGTGTAGCAATAATAATATGGGAGTCTAGGTGACACATGAGGTTTTGTCACTCCTGCTGCATGGCTCCAACTGCACTGCTGCCAGCAAGTCAATGAATCTTCTATCCAAACCATTCAAACAGCTTAGTAGACCATCTCGTATTTCCTAATGAATAGCCTTCCTCATGCAATAATGACCTTGACAGCAATACACTTTACTCAGAGCTGTTCCAGCATGCAGGGTTAAAGAATGGGCAAGATAGGAACCTTTTGCTCCACTGTTAACAATGGTGGTGAATGGTATAGTGGTTAATGCAGTGGAGAGTATGGTACTAAACCACATGTTGATCTTTTAGCATGAAGTGGGTATGGAGTTGCTTGGAAGAGCTAATACTTCAAGGTGGCACAGTGGCGCAGTGATTGAGGTGCTGGCTTACAGCACCGGAGACCTGGGTTCAGCCCTGACTATGGGTGCTACCTGTATAGAGTTTGCGCACTCTCCCTGGGACCACGTGGGTTTACTCCAGGTGGTTTGGTTTCCTCCCACATTGCAAAGATGTGCAAGTTGTAGGCTCATTGGCTTCTGTGAATTGTCCCTGGAGTGTGGGATAGAACCAGTGTGCAGGTGATCATTGGCTGGCACAGACTCGGCCGGCCAAAGGGCCTGTTTCCATGTTGCATCTCTAAACTAAATTAAACTGAACAATGAATTTTACACCTGTTCAGTAATGACACATCCCTGATGTGACTGCAAGTTAATATCGTTTTCAGCGATGGTACCAACTAATCATTCCAAGCAATACAACGATGCAAACTTGAAGAAGTGTCTGTGGTAAAAACTTCACATTTCACCTTGCTGACAAACAGTTGTAACGTATTATTGTTCGTTCCTGCAGAAGCAATCGCTTTTGACTTATGCTCTTTCACCGGTTTTGGCTGCATTTCAAAATCACACGTAAAAAAAGGGAGCTTTGGAACTTAGTTCAGATGACTATCTCACCACAAACAAAGTCACAAAGTGCTGGAGTATCTCACATGCTTCACATTTCACAGCATCCGCTAGCAGATCCTCCCTCACAGGTTGCCATGGTAAGTATTGCAAGAGCAGAAATGCAAGATGATGGTCAACTTTCCATCGGAGATTAAAAAAAACCACAGAATGACATTAGAATTCTGGCATCATCACCATTACTTCACAATCATGTACAATGAATGCTGCAGTACAAGATGTTTATGGGCAAATGCATCACAGCAATCAGCTTTTCTTTAAACTCATTCATAAGGTCATAAGTGACAGGAGCTTGATTCTGTTAGTTCCCACAAAACTGAATTTAAAAACCTATAGTGAAAATCCTATAATATATAGTGGTATACGAATTTGGAAACAATTAAAAAATATGGGTAATTTATCACTCTTTCTCCCCATTGTAAATATCCTTCATTCAAACCTTCTGTGTTGGATAAAGGTTTTGTACAATGGAAAAATTATGGAATTAAAAAGGTGGGACATCTTTATAGAAAAGGTTTTTTTCTTTCATTTCAGGAGTTACGACAGAATTATGGATTGCATTCAAATCGTTTTTTCAGATATTTATAATTTAGAGATTATGTTACATCAGCCAGAGACCCTTGATGAATGTTTGAATAAACATCCTAACACAGGTAAATTAATATCTCACATTTATAATATTCTTTTATATAATGAGGTCCCGTCAATGGAATTATATAGACACGCATGGGAAAATGAATTAGCTCAACCAATAATCAAAGATATTTGGGATGAAATCTACAACATATACATCAATGTTCGTTAAATGCCAGACATTCTTTAATACAATTTAAAGTACTACATAGACTGCACTACTATAAAACAAAATTAAATTGAATTCTTCCAAATCTGTGAATTCTCCTATCTGTGACAATTGTCAATATTCAGAAGCTAATTTAACCCATACTTTTGTAAATTGTATAAAAATTAAAAATTTCTGGACTGATATTTGAAAAAATATTTCTATTGGATCCTGATCCAAAACTAATAATATTAGGAATAACAGAACAAAGCCTAAAACTTACAACGTCAAATAAATTTCCTTGATTATTGTATGATAATTGGGAAAAAATTAATATTAAAATTTTGGAAAAACCCAACAACCCCCATAATTAAAATGTGGATTATGGAGATGTTTAAGACCCTACGATTGGAAAAAAATAGACTTGTCTTAATTGACAAACCAGAATTATTTGCTAGAACATGGTCTCCATTTATTGATTTTCTGAAAGGGTAGATTGGTCCAGCACGGAAACTTGACTGAAACTTGAACTCAGGATTGGATGAACGGTTACACTTTATAATCTATGGACCTATCTCCAAAATTGTATTATTTGTAATTTATCCTATTTTTTTCTTCTCTCTCTCCCCCCCCCTTCTTTCTATCTATAAAAAAATAAACAAATAGAAGCTGTGTTAATATGTAATTGATAAACGAGGACCCCAGCTATTCTGATAGCTGGGATCCCATTCATAAACAAATTGTGTTGTGACTACGATATGTATATGCTTCTAATAAAAATATTATTAAAAAAATAATAAGTGACAGGGGCAGAATTGGCCCATTTAGCCCATCAAGTCTACTCCGCCATTCAATCATGGCTGATCTATCTCTCCCGCTCAACCCCATTCTCCTGCCTTCTCCCCATAACCCCTGACACCTGTACTAATCAAGAATCTATCTATCTGCCTTAAAAATATCCATTGACTAGGCCTCCACAACCTTCTGTGGCAATGAATTCCACAGATTCACCACCTTCTGACTAAAGAAATTCCTCCTCATCTCTGTCCCAAAGGAATGTCCTTTAATTCTGAGGCTATGACCTCTGGTCCTAGACTCTCCCACTAGTCAAAATCATTTGATGCAAGTAAACTTTCTCGATGGGGAGTCAAAAATGAATTGACATAAAATCATATTTGAAGCGAAAGCTAATATGATTCTCTTTCAAACTGCATAATATTGTGCCCATCTGCTTGAGAAAAGAAGGTGTTGTTACTTCGATGCCTCTAGTCAGCCACATTATTCTGGCTGGCTGCTAGATGGTTGCTCCTAGTCCCTTTGGGTCTTCAGTGACTCCTGAGAAGTTCTTCTCAAGCAATACCGATTTCCTATTGCTGCCCAAAGCCAGTGGAAGTATTAGTTTGGTTTGTATAGGAAGGAATTGTTGATGCTGGTTTACACCAAAAATAGACACAAAATGCTGGAGTAACTCAGCGGGACAGGCTGCATCTCTGGATGGAAGGAATGGGTGACGTTTCGGGTCGAGACCCTCCTTCGGATTGAGAGTGAGGGGAGAGGGAGACACAGAAAAAATGAAGGGTAAGGTTTGAAAACAAAACATCAAAAGAGATGTAGATCAAGGAAAATGTAAAATAGACCATTGTTAGCTAGGGGGAGGTGACAACAAAGCAAACAGAGATAAAATGTAATCAGGGACAGTCAGACTGGTTGGAGATCTGGGAAGGGGAGGGATGGAGAGAGAGGGAAAGCAAGGGTTACTTGAAGTTGGAGAAGTCAATGTTCATACCACCTGGGGTTTAAGCTGCCTAAGTGAAATATTAGGCTTTGTTCTTCCAATTTACGTTTGGTTTCACTCTGACAATGGAGGAGGCCAAGGATAGACATGTCAGTGTGGGTTCGTTCGGTTTAAACCAGCATCTGCAGTCTCTTCCTACACAAGATCAGTGTGGGAATAGGAATGGGAGTAAAGTGTTTAGCCACCAGGAGATCACAAAGGTGGACTGGGTGAAACGATCGCTGAGTCGCCGCCTCCACTGAAAGGCCTAGAGAGGACGTGGAAATGATGCTTCCAGTAACGGGAGAGTCCAGGACCAGAGGGCACAGCCTCAGAATGAAAGGATGTACCTTCATAATAGAGATATGTTGGAAGCAATCTATTGAAAGGTCAAATTCAATCTCCATCCTGATGAGTGGTGGACTTGAATAAAGCCGGCTTCCTACTTCAGTTTCTGTTTAGTTCATTGTCACGTGTGCCGACCAAGGTACAGGGAAAAGCTTTTGTTGCGTGCTAAGGGCCCACGTTGCGAGTTTACCCAAGAGCTCTCCCGAGTTTTAAAAAAAAATCAAACTCGTGGTAAGTACGTAGAATGTACGTAGCGGGTACGTCGGAGCTCGTGGGTGTCTCGTAGCGGCACGTAATGCTAACGGCAGGTACTCGGCAAACGCGGAAACGCGTGAAGTTTTTTCAACAGTGTGAAAAATTTCCAAGAGTAAAAAAATACTCGTGAGGAAGTACCATGAGTTAGATTCTCGGGAGAACTCTTAGGTGGACTCGCATGGTGGGACAAGAGCTTAACCAGTCAGGGAGGATGTGTACCTGTGAGTAAAAGGCCAGTCCCACGAGCATGAGACTGCATGCGGCAAGCGCGACCAAACTGGAAGCGGGGGCCGCGCGGAGGTCGAGTGATCCCCGTACAGGGTCGGTCCCATCAGCATGCGCCTGCATGCGGCGAGCGCGACCAAACTGGGAGCGGGGGCCACGCGCAGGTCGAGTGATCCCGTATGGGTTAACGTGAAGTTTGAGCAAAGGCGTATGCCGTCAAGACACTGCGTGCTGCATCAAAACGCTGCATACGGCATTAAGACGTTGCGCATGCCCGTCGAGGCGGCTGCGGGCCGGCAGGCCGTTGCCGCGTGAAATTTTTGAACAGTGTCAGTTTTTCGGAGCCCCGCGCGATGCCGGGACCAGCTCCGCACAACTCCATACGGCTCCGGCGATCGAAGTGGGACCGGCCCCACAGGGCCTTACGGCTCAAGCGACCACGTTAGGTCGCACTTGCTGCATGCAGTCGCATGCTCGTCGGACAGGCCCTTAAAGTACTAAACAACTATCTATTAGCAATCAGTGGGTATGGGGTTGCTTGGAAGTGCTAATGACTTGGGGCAGTTGTGTGGGAAGGAACTGCAGATGCTGGTTTACATTGTATGCTGGAGTAACTCAGTGGGTCAGGCAGCATCTCTGGAGTAAAAAATAGGTGACATTTCGGGTCGAGACATTTCTTCAGGTTGGCTTTGATTTATTCTTTGCAGACCTTTCATTCATTTGTTCTTTTCCCATATTCGTATCTATAATTTCCCTCTCCCCTGACTCTCAGTCTGCAGAAATATCTCGACCTGAATTGTCATCTATTCCTTTTCTCCAGAGATGCTGCCTGACCCGCTGAGTTACTCCAGCCTTCTGTGCCTATCTTCCTATTTGGGAGACTGGAAAGATAATGCAGAAAGATCTACTAGACATTTGACCACACTGCTTCAACAGCATTGCAATTACCAAATCATCATCATCATCGACAAACATTTCTCGTGAGAGACATGCAAGAATACAGGCTGCAGCAAAGTTCCAGATCATCAAAAATAGATGAAATCCAATTTCTAGGCAACATATGCACATATATATTTGCATGGATAGTAACCAAGATTTCATTCTACTGAAGCACACAATATGCAACTTTCCACTAAACTCAACAGCGGTTGATGTTCCTTTAAGGAAATGTTTATCCTAATTACCTGAGTATTCACTAAAAATTCTCAGCTCTAGAATTTAATAAAAAATTAAGCAAAAATCACCAAGAATTAATTTTTAAAAACATTTTAATTTTCACCTATATTTTACCTGAATTTTACCATCCTAAAGGACATACTTCAACATGAAAGCTGCCTCTTAAGGGGTGTTTTTAAATTGCAATGCACTAGTTTAGTTTAGTTTAGATTAGGGATACAGTGCTGAAACAGGCCCTTCGGCCCACTGAGTCTTCACCGACCAGCGATCCCCGCACATTAACACTATCCTACACCCACTAGGGACAATTTTTAGATTTACCAAGCAAATTAACCTACAAGTCTGTACGTCTTTGGAGTGTGGGAGGAAACCGACGATCTCCCACCCATCAGGTCCATCCTCACTTCACACTGGTTTGGGAAAATTGCCAACATAATCAAGGAGCACTCACACCCCAGCCATTCTCTCTCTCCACTCCCAATAGCATATACTATTTTCAAGAATAACTTGTATTGGAAGGAACTGCAGATGTTACACACGTAGGTCACGGGGAGAACGTGCAAACTCCGTACAGACAGCACCTGTGGTCGGGATTGAACCCGGGACTCTGGCGCTACATTCGCTGTAAGGCAGCAATTCTACCGTTGCGCCACCGTGACCACCTCTTGGCTCTCGTGAGTTATTGAAACACTGAGGGTTTGACAGCAGCATGCTTGTGGTTGCAGTCACGTTCTGGTTAATAGTCCATGCAAACAAACACACCATCTGAATGCACAGACATAGGCCAATTGTGAATGCAACTTCTGGCACAACTGCTTGCATTTATAAATGACCTTGGCCATGAGTACACAGAGCATCACTATGGAATGCAGGTATCCTTCACTGAAGCAAGTCCTTCATCAACTTGCCTTCCATCTGCCAAAGCCCACAGCTTGCAACTGTTGCTCTTTTATAGCCACCTTTCGTTCCAGATTATTTTCCAAATACATTCTGATTTCTTCCTCAAGAGTTGGTCAATAATCAGGAAATTAAACTCAATTAGTCTTTCTTGGTCTTTTGCCAGAGCTACCTGAGGTCATTTGAGTTGTCAATTGTATGTTTGAATGTTAAAGATTTATTGATAATTTTCTATGCCGATGACACCCACCAAAGAGGATAAACGCCGAAGATAGACACAAAATGCCGGAGTAACTCAGCTGGCCAGGCAGCATCTCTGGATAGAAGGCTTTTCACTGTACCTTGGTACATAACTAAACTGTACTGTAAGGAATGGGTGACATTTCGGGTCGAGACCCGTCTTCAGACTCAGGGGAGGGGGCGGCACAGAGATATGGAAGGGTGAGGTGTGAAAACGAGAGAACAAAAGGGATGAAGTTCAAGGAAAATGTAGAATAGATCATTGTTAGCTCGGGGAAGGTGACAACAAGGCAGACAAAGATAAAATTCAATCAGGAGGACACTCAGACTGATGTCAAATATTGCTGAAATGCTCGAATATCTCCATTTCATCACCATGGGGCATGTTGTATGACTGGGGCATGTATTCTACCACGTTTACTGACGTTACTGTTGAGCTTCTTTGTGTTGCTGGTATTGATGGAGGTCATTGTCTTGGTCCTGTGTTACTCAGCTCTCTCTCTCCTTCCTGTACTCGAGTGCTCAGGTTCCTGGGCGTAAATATCAAACGGCCTGGTCCGACCACATTGACCCAACAAAGCACACAAACGCCATTACTTCCTCAGAACAAAGACATTTGCCAGTCTCTGACTAATCTCTATAGATGCACCGTATTTTGATGAGGATATTGCCAAGACTCGAGGGCCTGAGCTATAGGGAGAGGATGAGCAGGCTAAGATTTTATTATTTTGAGTGCAGTGGGATGAGGGGTGATCTTATCAAGGTGTACAAAATCAGGAGAGGAATAGATCGGGTAAATGCAGAGAGTCTCTTGCCCAGAGTAAGGGGAGCCGACAACCAGAGATCATACGTTTAAGGTGAGGGGGAAAGATTTAATAGGAACCTGAGGGGTAACTTTTTTTTTTGCACAAAGGATGGTGAGTGTATGGAACAAGCTGCCGGAGGAGGTAGTTAAGTCAAGTACTATCGCAATGTTTGAGAAACATTTAGACAGGTAAATGGATACGACAGGTTTAGAGGGGTATGAGCCAAATGCAGGCAGGTGGGACTAGTGTAAATGGGACATGTTGGTCAGTGTGGGCAAGTTGGGCCAAAGGGCCTGTTTCCACACTATGACAGTACCGTCAGGAAGAAGGTACAGGAGCCTGAAATCTAGTACATACAGGTTCAGGAACAGCTGCTTCCCCACAGCCATCAGGCTATTAAACACGTCAACAACCAGACTCTGAACTGTAACAGCCTATTGCACTTTATCTGTTTATTTATGTGTATATTGAACTGAACTGTTCTGTATTTATGACTACAACATCCTGTTGTGCTGCAGCAAGCACGAATTTCATTGTCCTATCTGGGACACATGACAATAAACTCTCTTGACTTGACTTGTCTTAAATAGAAGAATCCTGCCTGCATGCAACACAATTTGGTTTGACAACTGCTCTGCCGAAGACTGCAATAAATTGCAAAGAGTTGTGGATATGGCATAGTCCATGATGCAAACCAGCCTCTCCCACCCATCAGGTCCATCCTCACTTCACACTGGTTTGGGAAAATTGCCAACATAATCAAGGAGGATTCACACCCCAGCCATTCTCTCTCTCCACTCCCAAAAGCATATACTATTTTCAAGACCAACATGTATTGGAAGGAACTGCAGATGCTGGTTTAAACAGCAATAGACACAAAATGCTGGGACAGGCAGCTCCTCTGGAGAGAGGAATGGGTGACATTTCAGATTGAGACCCTTATTCAGTCTAAGAAAGGGTTCTTCAGAAACAGCATGTTCTCTGCTATAATCGAACTATTGAATGGATCTCTCAGACTATTGAACAGATGTATTCCCAATCCCTCGACCTACCTCATAGCAGGCACTGCACTTTTAAAAAATCTACACTTTCTCTGTAGCTGGAAAAATATATTCTGCCCTCTGTTTCGTTTCTTGTTTCTCTGTACTCAAGTTTGTTTTGAGTGTTGGTATGTGTGGTTTGATTTGCTGGATTGCAAGTAACATCTTCACCGTATCTCGATACGCATGACAATAAGCGGGGCACACGGTAGAGCTGCTGCCTTACACGCTTACAGCGCCAGAGACCCGGGTTCGATCCTGACTACGGGCGCTCTCTGAACGGAGTTTGTACGTTCTCCCCATGACCTCGTGGGTTTTCTCCGAGATCTCCGGTTTACTCCCACACTCCAAAGACGTACAGGTTTGTAAGCTTATTGGCTTGGTATAAATGGAATGTGTGTAGGATAGTGTTAGCGTGTGGTGATCGCTGGTCGGTGCGGACTCGGTGGGCCGAAGGGTCAGTTTCCGCGCTGTATATCTAAAACCAAACTAAAATTAAATAAACCAATACCAATACAGGCGAACTATTCTCTGGGTCATTCTGTAGCATTTTAATAATCAGATTGTTGCCACACTGATCATCAGTGTAAACTATGGCCATGCTCTGAAGAAAACGGGACAATGAAGTCAACTGATTTGGTGGAAAACAGGTAGTTTGTGAATAGATTTGTACTTCTACAATTTCGACATCTTAATCGCTAATCTGAGATAGTTTACTTGCCATAGTACTAAGTGAATTCCCTGATTAACAAGGGCAATTGATTTCAATTGCAGTAGCTTTGTAGAGTGCTGAGTGAAGCTCCACCTAGAGTTTTTCAGCGTACTACATCCAGATACTACAATAGGCTTATTCAAAGGCTCCAGCTACAAATTTACTTTTTACACAATCCAATTGTTGAAAGTTCAAATAATTCAAATTAAAAATATAGGAGGGAACTGCAGATGCTGGTTTACACCGAAGATAGACACAAAATGCTGGAGTAACTCCGCGGAACAGACAGAATGACCCTTCTTCAGTCTGAAGGTATGATGTGAGCAGAACGACTGGGCAATATTTTAAATTGTCACAGAAAAGTCAATGTCAGATTTATCCTGGAATTGTTTGCAAGTGGGGATGTTGTGAGGAATAACAGCAGAAAATATTCAGCAGGTGATGGAAAACCAGTCAACATTTCAAGTCGATATCATGCCACAGCTATTTTACAATATCTTTCTGAATTAATTAATTGGCTAGATAATCAGTTTTGAGGAAAAAATGAGTAGGACCACCTAGTTGGCATTTTTGCAAAGATTTGCAGGGATTTTTGTCCTGTTTTGGATTTGGATAAAGCTGTGTTGCCTAATTAAAATTGCCTTGCCTAATTAAAGTTGCCTTGCCCAATTAAAGTTGCCTTGCCTAATTAAAGTTGCCTTGCCTAATTAAAGTTGCCTTGCCTAATTAAAGTTGCCTTGCCTAATTAACGTTGCCTTGCCTAATTAAAGTTGCCTTGCCTAATTAAAGTTGCCTTGCCTTCTATATAATTAAAAGTCTAATCTTGACCACTTCCTGTTTGCGCTTTATATTTATTTTAGAAAAACACTACCACGTACGGCTGTGATATTTGGCCATCTTATTCAGAGTCCCCCTCCACCCATCAGATGCAGAGGATTTTTCCCATCGATGAAAATTAAAAGTTATTAGTGTTTAAGAAATGTTGAGATTCTCTCTCCTGTTATCATGCCATGAAGGCCACGCCCCTTCTGGTGGGAGGTGGGGGAGAGACTATAAAACCCAGAAGTGTGGGCATGGCTCAGTGTCTGCAAGATGGAGGAGCGAGAGGTGACGACTTGCTGTCCTTAGTGGCCTTGCACCCTGCTTGAAATGAAATTTCACGGAATAGCCATGAGTCAACTGCCAGCCCACCAGCCATGAATGAGTGAGCCGCCAGCACAACAGGCTTGAGTGACTGAGCCGCCAGCCCAAGAATCCATTGGGCCCACAATATCCATACTAGCCCTCTGGAAATCATTCCCTTCAGCCCACAACACCCATACTGCCTTTTTCTGTGACATTCTTCAAGCAGGATTTCATCAAATCCTTAGGCTAATTTATACCAGAAAGATTACATTACTTTTGCAATTAAATAAGTATATAAGCCAATTTCTGATTATGTTTATGATTTATCACCCGACGAGAAGATTTTCTGACGGCCCAAGTTATTGCAGCAGAGCATGAGCAGCAGTGTCCATTTGGTCACGTGAGTAATGTGTGAGTTTCAAAGCAGAGAAGCCGTTTTTATATTTATTGTCTCCTTTTTTATCGTTTATATTTTTTGTTTAAGCTTTCCATTGAAATACTTAATAATGAATAGAACTTAAAATCATGAAATAAGCATCGTTTGCTCACCTCTTTTATCATGTCTCATTCTGTAGTCC
This sequence comes from Leucoraja erinaceus, assembly GCF_028641065.1. Classification (NCBI taxonomy): domain Eukaryota; kingdom Metazoa; phylum Chordata; class Chondrichthyes; order Rajiformes; family Rajidae; genus Leucoraja; species Leucoraja erinaceus. The sequence goes on from NC_073393.1 coordinate 41,644,692, forward strand.
CTCACGTTGAGTGTAACGTTGTCAAAGCTATTTATAGCGCTATATCGTGGGTTTTTTGCATGCGTCGCGATTTTGAAAATAACTCAAACAACGTGGTTATAATGACCTTGGCGTGAACTACAGGCCTCGTGGTGGGTTAGGAGCCGACATTTTGTAAGGGAGTTTAGAAATCAGAGAGTGTCCCCATATGTCTTATATGTTTCATAAATAAGTTTTCTTTTCACAGCTTTTTATAGGATTTGTTGTCGATTTTGATCATGAATAAGTTCAAAAGGATCATAGCTAGGCCCATTTTTTAATCCTGTGGTGTTTCATTATTGGCCACCCATGCCGCAAGTTGATGCCCTTATTTACGGAAACACCATGTACATAAATGACTGGGACTTCAATGTAAATGGGCTTTGTGAGTGAGTTTTCTGATTACACCAACATTGAAGGAGTTGCAGACAGTGCGAAGTGCTGTCAGAAGATATAGTGGGATATAGATAGCTGCAGAAATGGGCGGAGAAATGGCAGATGGAGTTTAACCTGAGTGTTAGGCGTTGCAATTTGGGAGGTTGAATGGACAGAGGGAGTATACACTTAATGGAAGGACCTGTAACAGCATAGATGTGCAGAGGGATTTTGGAGTCCAAATTCATAGCTCACTGAAGGTGGCAGCAAAGTAGATAGGGTGGTGAAGAAAACATTTGCTATGCTTGCCTTCATTGCTAAGAGAATTGGATTATAAAGGGCCTGTCCCACTTGGGCGATATTTTCAGCGACAGCCTGAAAAGAGGTTGTCGCGTTGTGGTCGGGGCGTGACGTGTGGTTACACGTGTAGTGACGCGCGGTGTCTCCCTGCCTCCCCAGGATTTTTGGAATGTTCAAAATTCTCGTGCGACATCTGCGTGTCTTGTCATGTCGTGCGCCCTTTCGCACAATGACGTACGGGTGACACGTGGTGACGCATCGTCGTCGCCTCCCATAAAATCGCAAAGTGTGACAGCCCTTTAAGACTCAGGAAGTCATGATGCAGATCGGTCGGACTTTGGTTATTTTGTTTATTATGTGCAGTTCTGGTCCCATTACAGGAAAGATGTGGAGGCTTTGGAGAGGGTGCAGAGGAGGTTCATCAGAATGCTGCTTGGATTAGAGGGTTTCAGCTGATTCAGTAGAGATGATCAAAAGCTTCAAGTTCTTTGGAATAAATATCACCAACAATTTGTCCTGGACCACGCCCCAGCTATTGCCAAGACATCACATCAACGTCTCTACTTCTTTAGAAGGCGTAGGAAGTTCAGCATGACCCCAACAACCCTAACCAACATTCACAGATGCTCCGTGGAAAGTACTTTATCGTGATGCATCACCGCACGGTTTGGGAACAGTTCCGTCCAAGACTTCAAGAAATTGCATCGTTGTGGACATAGCCCAGACCATCGCACACACCAACCTCCCTTCCATTGACTCCATCTACACTTCACGCTGCCCCGGCAAGGCCAGCAGCAAAATCAAGGACCAGTCTCACCATGGTCCATCCCTCCTCTATCCTCTCCCATCAACAGGTACAGAAGTTTGCAAATGCACACATCCAGATTCAGGGTAGACAGAAATGCTGGAGAAACTCGGCGGGTGAGGCGGCATCTATGGAGCGAAGGAAATAGGTGGCATTTCGGGTCAAGACCCTTCTTCAGACTGAGGAAGATTCCAGATTCAGTGACAGTTTCTTCTCAGCTGTTACCAGGCAACTGAATGGTCGTCTCATCAGCTTGAGTGCGGTCCTGACCTTCCTGACCTTGGAGACCTTTGAACTATGTTTAATCGGACTTTACCAGATTTGATCTTGCATGGAATGTTGTAGTTACCAGTGCTCAACGAACAACATCCCAGCTTGCCCAATCTCTCCCTATAGTTCAGGCCATCGAGTCCTGGCAACATCCTCGTAAATCCTTTCAGCATTATGGCATCCTTCCTATAGCAGGGCCAAACTGAACACTATACTCCAAACGCACCCTCATCAACATCTTGTACAACTGTAGCAGAATGGCTCAACCTCTATATTCAATATCCTGACTGATAAAAGCCAATATATCAAATGCCTTCTTTATCACCATCTATATGTGACAATACTTGATTTCTTCTTATTAATATGCACCTCCTCTCTCCCTCGATAAATGTCCTGGCATGATTAAGCTTCAGAGGATTGGAATTTGTGTTCAAATATTGTGTTTTCAAAGATTTTAATTTTTCCTGAACAATTTCAAAGCAAAGCAGTAATATAATTGTGTCGGAAGGCACTGCAGATGCTGGTGTAAACTGCAGATAGACAACAAATGCTGGATCAACTTAGCCAGACAGGCAACATCTCTGGAGAGGAAAGGCTGACATTTCATGTCGAGACCCATTCCTTCTCCCTGAGTTACTCCAGCATGTTGTGTCCATCTTCGTTAGAAAAATAATTCTTCAGATGAATAACCTACAAATAGTTTGAACCAAGTTTTTGCCACCTATTACACCTCCGACTGTGTGTGTAGTGTGTGTAGGAAGGAACTGCAGATGTTGAAGATAGACACAAAGAGCTGGAGTAACTCAGTGGGTCAAGCAGCATCTCTGGGGGAAAAGGAATTGGTGACGTTTCAGTTTGAAACCCTTCTTTAGTCTGAGAGTCAGGAGAAAGGGAAACGGGAGATATAGAAGGTAAATAGAACAAATTAATGAAAGATATGCCTAAACTAAAGATGATCGAGGAAATGTGGAGACCACAATGGTCCATTGTTGGCTATGGGGTAGGTGAAAACGAGTTATACAGAGAGTGAAACTCCACAGGACGACAGTGAAACTAGTATGATGACTAGGGTGGGGGAGGGACGGAGAGAGAGGAGATGCAGGGGTTACTTGAAACTAGAGAAATCAATATTCATCCCGCTGTGTTGTGAGCTGCCCAAGCAAAATATGAGGTGCTGTTCCTCCGATATACGCTTGACCTCACTCTGACAATGGAGGTGGGCCAAGGACAGAAAGGTCAGTGTGCGAATGGCAGGGGGCGTTAAAGCGTTTGGCAGCCGGGAGGTCACGTAGGCCAAGGTGGACTGAGCACAGGTGTTCAGTGAAAAGATTGCCGAGCCTGCGCTTGGTCTCGCCGGTATATAGGAGTCCAGAAGGATTGGGAAGCCCGGGACGCAAGCCCAACGAGGGTGGAAGACGTCGCATATGACTGAACAGAATGGCGAAAGCTTGTTGCCCAATGCACTCAACAGTGTGGGAGGAACTAAGTCTAAGTAATTTCTGCACAGTGAAACCAAAAAGCATAAAAATGGTCTTTAATAAAATCTGACAATGTGCACTTTAACCACATGTGATTTTTTTTCTATTACAAATCTCAAATTGTGGAGTACAGAGGCAAATAAATAAATGATGGGTCTTTGTCCCAGACATTATGGAGGGCTGTGTAAAAGGCGGCCATTAGGCCCATTGAGTCTCAGTGCATTCCCAGCAATCGCTTTACATTCAATTCATTCTCTCACACACAACATGCTATGCTGCAGCTGCCTAAAATATGGTTACATTTACAAGTAAAGCAAGTAGTAGCTTCAAATTAATTGCTAATTTTCAGAGCTACTCTCTAATCAATATTTGTATGGCATTTGAAGCATTTTAGCAAAATCAGTGGCATTTGGTACACACATTGTAAATAAGACGTGTTTACCAACAATGTTTGTGCCAAACATGACGGACGGGCAAATTGAACTGATTTTGTCTGCCTGTACTTGATCCATATCCCTCCATTCCTTGCACTTTCAAGGAGGTCGTAGGTACTCGTGGCATCAAGTTAGTCGTGGCGTTTTTTCTAGCCGGATGAAAAATGTCCATGAGTAAAGAAGGTCGTGAATTAGGTCGTGAAAGTGGGACTGGCGCTTTGGGAGGGAGAGATAGGTCAGTCATGATTGAATGGTGGAGTACACTTGATGGGCCGAATGGCCTAATTCTGCTCCTATCACTTAATGAACATGAACGTGATGGGATTTACAGAATGTCACATCTAATCACCTGCCTTAGGCAAATCCATGCCAAATCAAGTGAATTAGTATGCATTGGGAAAGAAGATGCATTTTTTAGTTATTCAACAGTCAGGAGATATTTTTATTGGCTGAACATTTCATTCATGATGGAGTAGTTCAGATGCCAGGACTGAATTGGCTGTTGGATCATGCCTACTGCTGGGCCAAATCCGATACCTCAACGAGGGGACTTGGGAATTGGCAGTTCTGGCCAGACCCAGGACACAATCAAGCCATTGAGAGTTAGGGCCAGGGTAAGAGTCATAGAGGGATACAGTGTGGAAGCAGGCCCTTCAGCCCAACTTACCCACACTGGCCAGCATGTCATACCAACCAGTGGTAGCCAGTGACATCTTCCTCGTTGCCGTGTGCCGGGGCAGCTGGACGACGACCGCAGATGCCTTAAAGATTAACAAGCACGTCAGGAAGTCTGGTTCCATCCTGGGGGTGGAGTTGGATTCATTGGGAGGTTGGTCTTGTAGGGGAGGTTGTTCCTCAAACTGTGGAGCATCTTGGACAATACAGCTCACTCCCTCCATGATACACTGGTCAACCTCAGGAGCACCTTCAGCAACAGACTGGTTCCACCTAGATGCAGTAGAGAATGCCACAGGAGATCCTTCTTCCCTATGACTATCAAATTGTACAACTCCTCCTCCTTCTGTCGTGGGGTAGACTGACTCCCCTCCCCCCCCCACCCCACCCCTTTGCACATCCCCCAATCATTTCCACTCGTCACTTCATTTACATATTTCAGGTAACTTGTATTTTATGTCGATTGGCAGATCAATGTCCCTCCTAGAATAAATATAGTTCTATCGTATCATATGTCCCACCTGCCTGTTTTTAGTCCATATCCCTCTAAACCTGTCCTATCCATGTACCTGGCTAACTCTTTATTAAACGTTGTGATAGCCCCTACCTCAACTAACCTCTGCTAGTTTGTTCCGTACACCCACCACCCTTTGTGTGAAAACATTACCCCTCAGATCCTACTAAATCTTTTCCCCTTCACCTTAAACCTATGAGCTTTGACCATCGATTCACCTACTCTGGGCAAAAGACTGTGCATCTAATGTCAATGGTTGGGTGATATTTGGAGTTTATGAAAGTTAGGCGGGGGTGCGAGCAAAAAGAATAAGCAGAGGGGACAGCAGGTAAATAAGGGAACTTACAATCTAAAAGTTTCCAATTCCGGGCCTGAAGTTATACTAATTAAACACAGTTGTCCTGAGAATTCCCAATAGCCGGTGCAGATCAGAACAACATCACTTAGATTCCCTTATGGTGTGCCAAAAGATTGTCACATGGGGACTTGTGTCATCACCTGCACAGCTGACCCATAAATTACATCGTTCCAAAATTAAACTTGGGAATCATCACAATTGCAATCCATCTCAATTTTTAGTGTTTTTAGAAATTGGCCCAACATTGGCCTGATATAACATGTGGAGCTGGAATTCCCCAGAGACTCGCCTAAGAAATTGAATATTGGGTCCATTCCTCATTCCAAGAAGTTGTGGATATTATGCAGTATATGATTTCACTGCTGATGAGGTGCCATCATTTTCTAGGATTTTTGCCAAAATAGTGATCAAATCTTTCTCATCACGCGGGCTGGAGAAATTGGCAGAGTTGTGTTCTTGATCAGCTGGGAGTGACATGAGATCTGGTCCTGATGATTCGCAGTATGGAAGACCAATTTCAGTCTTCAGTTGGAACAGAGGTCTGCAACAGACGGCTAAACAGCTCTGAAGGCTCTGCCTCTCAATCTCCCTGCATTTGTCCGCAAATCTACTCCTTTTCCCTTTCCTAAGAAACTTCCTGCTCCCTTTCTTTCCATCTTTACACCACATCAATCAAAGACATTTCTGACCAGGTGTTTAACTGACTATAATTTTAATGGCTGTATTTTAAGAATACACATGATTATAATCGAGGCATCCACAGTGCCATAGGAGCAAAGAGGTTCTTCTGCTGTTGTACAGGGCCCTAATGAGACCACACCTGGAGCATTGTGTGCAGTTTTGGTCTCCAAAATTGAGGAAGGACATTCTTGCTATTGAGGGAGTTGGTTCACGCGGTTAATTCCCGGGATGGGGGACTGTCATATGTTGAAAGAATGGACCGACTGTACTTGTACACACTGGAATTTAGAAGGATGAGAGGGAATCTTATTGAAACATATAAGATTATTAAGGAATTGGACGGCAGGAAACGTGTTCCCGATGTTGTGGGAGTCCAGAACCAGGGGCCATAGTTTAAAAATAAGGGGTAAGCCATTTAGAACGGAGATGAGGAAAAACATTTTCTCCCAGAGTGTTGTGAATCCATGGAATTCTCTGCCTCTGAAGGCAGTCGAGGCCAATTCTCTGGATGCTTTAAAGAGAGTTAAATAGAGCTCTTAAAGATAGCAGAGTCAGTGGATGTGGGGAGATGGCAGGAACAGGTTACTGAATGTGGAAGAACTGCCATGATCACAGTGATTGGCAGTGTTGGCTCGAAGGGCTGAATGGCCTACTCGTACACCCATTGTCTATTGATACTAATTATGTATGGTCTTTCCGTTAACCGGTTATCGTGCAACAAAAGCTTCTCACTGTACCTCGGTACACGTGACAATAAACTCAGAATAAGGGGTAGGTTATATTTACGACTGAGATGAGGAAAAATCTTTTCACCCAGAGAGCTGTGAATCTGTGGAATCCTCTGGATTCACTGGATGTATTCAATAGAGAGTTAGATTTAGCTCTTAGGGCTAAGGGAATCAAGGGATATGGGGAAAAAGCATGAACAGGGTACTGATTTAGGATGATCAGCCATGATCATATTGAATGGCGGTGCTGGCTCGAATGGCCGAATGCAATGCTGTGTATTTTAGCCTCAGAATACCTTAGCCTGCAAATATTCTGAGAGGCTTGGTTAGATGTGGCACCTCTGGAGCTCTTTGCAGGTGAACTTGCTAGTGCCTTCTGTACCCCTGTGGCTAGGCATTGCCTTAAAAGTGACTCCAGTAAATTAAATTAAAATCTGTTGGGTCTTTCATTAAAATTCCCCATTTTCCCAGCATTTTGTAACTTAATTATTAAGCTTCTGTTTGATGCCTGCAAAATATTTAACATTCTTCTGTGGTCAGACGTTTCAAGGAAAATTGAACCATGTTGTCCGTGTAGAACTGGCTGTCTTTGTACTTGGGACTGTCCTGATGTTGGTTGTTACTGGTCTGTCCCACGAGCATGCAACTGCATGCGGCAAGCGCGACCTAACGTGGTCGTTTGAGCCGTACGGCCTCGCGGGGCCGGACCCACTTTGATCGCCAGAACCGTATGGAGTGCGGAGCTGGTCCCCACATCGCGCGGGACTCCGGAAAACTGACAGTGTTCATAAATTCCGCGCGGCCACAGAAAATAGCCACAGAAAAATTTAAATATTTAGGAATTGAAATCACTAGAAACTATCACGCTATGTTTAACGCCAATTATAGCCCCTTATTTAAGAAACTAAATAATCTAATCAAATTCTGGAAAACGCTCCCAATGTCTTTAATAGGTCGAATAAATGCTATAAAAATGATCTTTTTACCACAAATCCTATATTTATTTCAATCAATTCCAATATATCTTCCAAAAAAGTTCTTTAAAAAACTAGACTCAGATATTACAAATTTTATATGGGATTATAAATCCCACAGAATACAAAGAGCACACCTTAGTAAATCAAAAGAGATGGGTGGTCTAGCGCACCTTAATTTTATGTATTATAACTGGGCAGTAAATATTAAAAATATGATTCACCTGCTGGACAATTCTGCCCAGCAGGTGGACTGGATTGTAATGGAGAGAGAGGACTGCTCTCCGTGTAATACAGGAGCGACTCTCCTCTCACCAATGAATCTGAATAACAAAAATTATAATAAAAATCCAATGATACATAGCACAATTAGAACTTGGAAACAAATAAAACAGAATCTAAAATTAAGAAATCTATCTCTTTTAATGCCAATAGTCAATAACCCGTCGTTTAAACCTTCAATTATGTATAAATAATTTATACAATGGGAAAGAATGGGAATTAAAATGCTCGGAGACTTGTATGAATCAGGAAAATTATTATAATTTCAACAATTACAACTGAAATATAATTTGAAGAATAATCAATACTTTAAATATCTTCAGATCCGTGACTATCCGAAAAAACACACAAAAGACTATCATAACATGTCCCCAGACTTATTGGATGAAGCAATGAAGACAAAGGCTGAATCAGCAAATCTAATATCATACTTATACAACATTATTTTAAATATAGAAATACCTACAACCGATGGTATTAGAAGAGACTGGGAACAAGAACTAGCTATAAAAATTTCAAAAGAGAGCTGGGATAAACACTTACTATATGTGCATAAATGCTCGATTAACGTACGACATACTCTAATTCAATATAAAACATTACATAGACTATATTATTAAAAAACTAAAATAAATAAACTTTTCCCCAATGTCTCACCCATTTGTGATAAATGTCAGTCACAAGAAGCTACCATAGCGCACTCTTTTGTTTTTTGTATAAAAATCCAAACATTTTGGAACGAAATATTTGAAATCTTTACAAAATTATTTAAAATAAAACTTGTACCAAAAGCAGAATGGATCATTTTTGGAATATCGGAAGGTAACCCCGAATTAAACGTGTTTCAAAAGAACTTACTTAACTACGGGCTAATAATGGGAAAAAAGCTTATACTCAAATTTTGGAAAAATGCTCCAATACCAACAATAAAAATGTGGATTTCAAACATGTTCGAAACACTACACTTGGAAGAGATGAGGCTCCTCCTAGCAGGCAAAGCAGCCCACTTCCAAAATACGTGGTCTGCATTTATGGAATTATTACAAGCATAAGGTGCAATAGTAATTTAAAGTATAAATGATACCAGGATCTGGTAACGGGGGGGTATAAAATAAATTAAAAAAACAAAAAAAAAAACACGTTTTTTGCGAGTTTTGTGTTACATTAGAGCGATTGTTTTTCCTTCTTTTTCTTTTCTTTCTAGGGTCTTATTTCCTTTCTTTACTTCCTTCTCTAACTTCTTCCCTAAGGGGCTTTCTTTTCCCAACACTTTCCTGCACCTTCACGATTCTTGCTCACTTTCCTTACTTCTTTTATTTCTATCTTTTTTAAAGCTCGAAAAACGAAGTGGTACAACAAATGTAATAAGATATATCTGATGTGTATTATTGTAATTTACTGTACTTCTAATAAAAATATTTAAAAAAAAAGATAAAAATTCCGCGCGGCAACGGCCTGCCAGCCCGCTGCCGCATTGAGGCCGTACGCACCACCTCGACGGGCATACACAGCGTCTTGACACCGTACGCAGCGTTTTGATGCCGTACGTCACGCGCGAACTTCCCGTGGACTTCGCTCGAACCAAGTCACTCACTCGACCTCCGCGCAGCCCCCGCTTCTGGTTTGGTTGAGCTCACCGCATGCAGGAGCATGCTGGTGGGACCGGCGCTGTACGGGGATCACTCGACCTCTGCACGGCCCCCGCATCCGGTTTGGTCGCGCTTGCCGCATGCAGATCGCATGCTCGTGGGACAGGCCCTTTAGATGTCAGTTGTAAGGGATATCCAGCATCATGAATATCATTAAACAGCTTGAGCAGCCAGTCAGGGTGACAGATTCTTATACAGAGTAGATAAAGCATAATTTATCTTTTAAATATCTTATAAAGTGCAAAATAACACAGGAGAATAACATAGATGCATGGAACACTATGCACTGTGTAACGCTCTGTGCACCATGCATTGATGAATAGTGAAAGGCTTGGATGGAGTGGATGTGGAGAGGATGTTTCATCTAGTGGGAATGTCTCGGACTAGAGGCCTCAGAATTAAAGGGCGTTCCTTTAGAATGGAGATGAGGAGAAATGTCTTTAGTCAGAGGGTGGTGAATCTGTGGAATTCTTTGCCACAGACAGCTGTGGAGGCCAAGTCGATGGATATTTTTAAGGCAGAGATAGATAGATTCTTGATTAGTATGGGTGTCAGGGGTTATGGGGAGATGGCAGGAGAATGAGGTTAGGAAGGAGAGATAGATCAGGCATGATTGAATGGTGGAGCCGGCTTGATGGGCTGAATGGCCTAATTCTGCTCCGATGACCTTATGAGATGCAGTAACATCAAAGTCACATTTTGCAACAAGAAATCCGATCATCAGGCCAGATTCTGCTTTGTGGTACTCACTGAGTCGACTCATAGCCGGAGATTACTGGTTTGAACCACTATGGCTGATTGTGCTGGAGTCAAGCATGAGGTACCACATGCAGGCAGTTCCTCAACAATGCAGTCACATTATGAGGGCAGGACAGCATCTTCCCCAACAATGAAAGTTGCCCAGATGGCTTTGATAGCAATTAAAATCCAGGCCTCAGCTTTGCCATCTATTGAAGATACTGCATTTTGATTTCATATCAGGCACCTTATTTTTTATCTTGCACAATCGCCATCCAAATGGTTGGGCTCACTGCTTCTCGTACAATCCTAACCTGGTTGGGCTCACCGCTACTCGTACAATCCTAACCTGGCAGAGATTACAAGAGCTGTTTTCTCAGGTAGGGTGCTGGGGAATTGCAGTAAGCTGCTGCTCCAGTAGTGGATTCTGCATGAAGTCCAGAAGTCCAGTCTAAGCTAGTCCTTGTGTGTATACACAACAGTAGCCCCCTGCAGAGCTGCCCACAAGACCAAGCAGAATCTGTCTCGATACATATTACAATTTATTTTATAGTTTAGTTTTGAGGTGCAGCGCGGAAACAGACCCTTGGACCCACCGAGTCTGGGCTGACCTGCGATCCCTATATTCATACCAAGCCAATTACCCTACAAACCTGTACTCCAGGGGTGGGCAACCTTGTTCTGCATAGGGGCCAGGAGGCATGTCTGTGAGCGGATGGTGGGCCACATCTATCACGTGTCCACATGGATCCTGCCCCGGATGGCAGGCATCAAATCACGTGTTCGCAGAAGCTGCGCGGGCGGCCATGCCGGCGTCCTTGCGCTGAATGCAGTACAGCCAAAGCTCGCCGCGCTCGACGGGCCAGATGATTACGGGAAAAAAAATCCGCCTGCGGGCCAGATGATTTCGAGTTACGGGCCGCATTCGGCCCAGGGGCCGTAGGTCGCCGACCCCTGCTGTATTCCTTAGGTATGTGGGAGGAATGTGGAGATCCTGGAGAAAACCCACGCAGGTCACGGAGAGAACATATAAACACTGTACAGGCAAGCACCTGTAGTCAGGATCGAACCCAGGTCTCTGGCGCTGTGAGGCATCAAATCTACCGCTGTGCCGCCGTGCCGCCCAATTGATCCAACAAGTTAGGCTGGTGTGGTCGATGAATTTAAAGATCGAGTTGGAACTGTATCGGACTACACATGGGTATACAGTGATTAGAACAGGGAATTGAGCACATAGTCTTGAGGTAACCATGTGCTGATGATTATTGAGGAGTAAAGAAGAGATTCAAAGTGTTCTGGTCAGATTAATGATTTAGCAATTCTGTGCAAGAACGGGTTACAAAGCACCACATCCCGTGACAAGCATGGCACCACTGACAGCACCTTCTGCATATCTATATTCAGCAACGGACATGGGCCGATTCACATAATAACTCTACTTCCCACTCCTTCCCCATTAAAGTTTCCTTTGTAATCAGTGGATGATTTTGAAATGACATAATTTGGTAAAATATCTGTAGATTGAGTGGAAAATATCTGTAGACAGGGTGGAACAGAAATCATATGAGATGCTTCTTTTGTTATTGTTAGGGGCATTGAGTGCAAGAGTCCGGAAGTCATGATGCTGCTGCCTAGGACTTTGGTTAGGTCACATTTGGAATATTGCATTCGGTTCTGGTGCAGAGGAGGTTTACCAGAATGATGCCTGGATTAGAAGGTTTCAGCTAAAGGCAGAGATTGGATAGACTTGGTTTGTATTCTCTGGAATGTCAGGGAGACTTGATAGGAGTATATCAAATTGTGAGAGGCATAGATAAGGTGGATAGTCAGAACCTTTTCCCAGGATGGAAATGTCCAACACTAGATGGTGAGAGGGGGAAAGTTTAATAAAATGTGCAGGGCACACATTGTTACACAGACTGTGGTGGAGGTGCAGAACATATTTCCAGGGGTGGTGGTGGTGGAGGCAGATATGATAGAGACACTTTAACAGGCTATTGTATCGGCACATAGAAATACAGGGAACAGAGGGATATTGATCATGTGCAGGGAGATGAGATCAGTTCAGCTAGGCATCATGTTTGGCACAAACATTGTGGGACGATTGCCCCATTCCTGTGCTGTACTGTTTCATGTTCCAACCCACATACCCATGTAAACAGGCAGATACCTAATGGGCATGTCCCACTTAGGCGATTTTTCAGGCGACTGTCAGAGTGGAACACACACACACACACATTGCTTCCTTTACCAGCCCTTTATGCAGGTGGGGGACAGGGCAAGCGGGGGGGAGCACTGTCTTAGTGAAATTCACATGGTGCAAAGCCAATGTGATACAGACACACACTGCAATAAACAGGAAGGTTGGCGCTGTAATTAAGACGGTGAAAGCACAGTGTACGGGAAGGGTCACGTAAGTCCTTTAAAATGGGGGGGGGGGCAGAAGGGGGGAGAAGGTGTGGGAAGAAGGAGTGGAGGCAACTTTTAAGAAGCCAGAGATACATGGCTGTGAAGCTCGGCGGACAATAAGAATACCGGTCGGTTATCCTTGGTTCTGAAAACTACTGCTTGTGGTTTTTTTCAATGAAATTCACTGGTCAGCACCGGCTACAACCTACGAGAACCTTTGACATGCTGGCAACCCACTAGGACCTCCTGGTTATCCACCTACGAAGCGAGAATTCTCGCTACTCTCCATGGCGGCTTCATTTTGGTCACGTTGAAAAATTTGCGGCCACCATAATGAGGCCGCGACATGTTCCCAGAATGCAGGAACTACTCACGACGATGTTGGCCGGTGTGGGCAAGTTGCACCCAAAATTTCCACTCTGTCTATGACTCTATAATTATGTTCAAGTTCAAGTGAGTTTATTGTCATGTGTCCCTGATAGGACAATGAAATTCTTGCTTTGCTTCAGCACACAGAACAAAGTAGGCATTTACTACAAAACAGATCAGTGTGTCAGACATATACCATTATATAAATATATACACACATGAATAAATAGACTGATAAAGTACAAATAAATGATGTGATCACAACAACCCCAAACCATCGTCTTAAGCATTTCTGCTCACGGTTCATCTTCAATTCTCTGCATTATCTTTTGACCAAAACCTTACACTGCTCGGAACTCACTGTTTACCCTCCACTTTGAAACACAGATTCATCTTTGTCCCCTCAAGAAAATCCTCTGGTTCCAATATTACAATGTCTTCCCTGTCAATGTTTTCCTTCTACACCATTTGCTTTACACTCTGTATCGGTGAAGAGCTGCTCAACATTTTTAGACCTTGCTTCCAAAACCGACTGCACAGATATTGTCACACAGCCATGTGTGCTTGCATCTCACCTAGGTTCGTTATCACACTTTGTGTATTTACAGACAGATATTGTAAACTGATCTTAAATATTCATCATTGATTAATTTAGTTTGCTGCTTTCTTATATGTTACTCCTTTCTACTTGTGTGCTAACCAACACAGACATTCCTTTATGCATCTTATTCCTCTTATTTGTTGCCTTATAACTTGACAGGTTGATGCTGCCTGTCCCGCTGAGTTGCTCCAGCTTTTTGTAACTCTCTTCGGTTTAAACCAGCATCTGCAGTTCCTTCTTACACATTATTCCTGTTATTCCTAAGAGTTGGTGTCCATCACCTTGTTAATTTAGATGAAACCATTCTCAATCTCACAATTTAACCTGCCCACCGGGACATTGGTCCCAGTTATGTTGAGGTAGCGTCTGAACCTATCCTTTGGATGGTCACTGGTTTATGATGTTTGCATGTCAAATGGGGATCTCTTAGAACACATGATCCAAGAAACATCAGCCTCCAAGATGCCGTGAAATGACACCATACTCCAGAAGCCTGAGTTTAAACTCAAGCGGCCAAAGGTGTAGATCAAACAGTATTGCTGATTTGATCCGTGTCTGGTTTTGCTGCAGATGACCTGATCCATAATCCATGTCAGGTTTTCCACACCACCACCTTGTGGCACGTGGGCAGCCATGATACTTTTTAGATTTTAACTTACGATTCAGATCTTACAGTACTCATCTCGATGGTTTCTGTATGTATACAAATTAAAGTACAATGACTCTGTATCATAAGCACTTTGCACATGGTGTCAGAAGTGGGATACGAACCCATGCCTCCACTTGGAGACCAGATCTTTACCACAATCTTTTCACTGAAGAAGTTACCAATAACTTATTCCATGTCTTTAGACCCGGATCCTGTGGTTTGTCCTGCTCAGTGTGTACCTATTGCCATGAGAGACCGGGTCAAAACCGAACTGGACAGGATGTTGGCATTGGGAGTTATCAAGCCTGTGTCAGAGCCCATGGACTGGGTGTCCTCGATGGTGGCTGCTATAAAGAAGAATAAACCGGAGATTCGTATATGTATTAATCCGAGGGATCTGAACACCGCACTCAAAAGGCCCCTTCACCCTATGCGTATTGTGGAGGAGGTAGCTGCCCAGATGAGTAAGCCAACGGTATTCTCTGTATTAGACGCCAAGAGCTCCTTCTGGCAGATTCCCCTGGATCATGGCAGACCAATTGAATAACTACTTTGGTTCTGTCTTCACCAAGGAAGATTTAAATAATCTGCCGGAAATAGCAGGGGACCGGGGGGTCAAATGAGATGGAGGAACTTAGTGAAATCCAGGTTAGCCGGGAAGTGGTGTTAGGTAAATTAAATGGATTAAAGGCCAATAAATCCCCAGGGCCATATAGGCTGCATCCCAGAGTACTTAAGGAAGTAGCCCCAGAAATAGTGGATGCATTAGTGAAAATTTTTCAAAACTCTTTAGATTCTGGAGTAGTTCCTGAAGATTGGAGGTTAGCTAATGTAACCCCACTTTTTAAAAAGGGAGAGAGAAAACAGGGAATTACAGACCAGTTAGTCTAACATCGATAGTGGGGAAACTGCTAGAGTCAGTTATTAAAGATGGGATAGCAGCACATTTGGAAAGTAGTAAAATCATTGGACAAAGTCAGCATGGATTTACGAAAGGTAAATCATGTCTGACGAATCTTATAGAATTTTTCGAGATGTAACTAGTAGAGTGGATAAGGGAGAACCAGTGGATGTGTTATGTCTGGACTTTCAGAAGGCTTTCGACAAGGTCCCACATAAGAGATTAGTATACAAACTTAAAGCACATGGTATTGGGGGTTCAGTATTGATATGGATAGAGAACTGGCTGGCAGACAGGAGGCAAAGAGTAGGAGTAAACGGGTTCTTTTCAGAATGGCAGGCAGTGACTAGTGGGGTACCGCAAGGCTCAGTGCTGGGACCCCAGCTATTTACAATATATATTAATGATTTAGACGAGGGAATTGAATGCAACATCTCCAAGTTTGCGGATGACACAAAGCTAGGGGGCAGTGTTAGCTGTGAGGAGGATGCTAGGAGGCTGCAAGGTGAATTGGATAGGCTGGGTGAGTGGGCAAATGCATGGCAGATGCAGTATAATGTGGATAAATGTGAGGTTATCCACTTTGGTGGCAAAAACAGGAAAATAGACGATTAATTGATTGGTGGCTGATTAGGAAAAGGGGAGATGCAACGAGACCTGGGCGTCATGGTACACCAGTCATTGAAAGTAGGCATGCAGGTGCAGCAGGCAGTGAAGAATGCAAATGGTATGTTAGCATGCATAGCAAAAGGATTTGAGTATAGGAGCAGGGAGGTTCTACTGCAGTTGTACAGGGTCTTGGTGAGACCACACCTGGAGTATTGCGTACAGTTTTGGTCTTCTAATCTGAGGAAGGACATTCATGCCATAGAGGGAGTGCAGAGAAGGTTCACCAGACTGATTCCTGGGATGTCAGGACTTTCATATGAAGAAAGACTGGATAGACTCAGCTTGTACTCGCTAGAATTTAGAAGATTAAGGGGGGATCTTAAAGAAACGTACAAAATTCTTAAGGGGTTGGACAGGCTAGATGCAGGATGATTGTTCCCGATGTTGGGGAAGTCCAGAACAAGGGGTCACAGTTTAAGGATAATGGGGAAATCTTTTAGGACCGAGATGAGAAAAACATTTTTCACATAAAGAGTGATTAATCACTGGAATTCTCTGCCACAGAAGGTAGTTGAGGCCAGTTCATTGGCTATATTTAAGAGAGAGGTAGATGTGGCCCTTGTGGCTAAAGGGATCAGGGGGTATGGAGAGAAGGCAGATACAGGATACTGAGTTGGATGATCAGCCATGATCATATTGAATGGCGGTGCAGGCTCGAAGGGCCGAATGGCCTACTCCTGCACCTATTGTCTATAAAGCTATGTTTCTATGTTTCTATCATGCATCATCTATGCGTACCACCTTCAGCACTGCTTTTGGCTGCTACAGATTTTTGCGCATGCCGTTTGGCATCAATTCAGCCAGTGAGGTATTTCAACACTCCATGGAGCAATACTGTTTAATCTACAAAAGGCACTTCATTGACATACAATCTACCACGCACCTCCTTAAGTTCCCACACGGCAAGGTCACTGTAAGTTGAATGTCTGAAGTCTGTCCAAGACCCAGAACTGCAATTTCTGTCCAAATTTCATCTGTGTAATTTTCAGTCAGAATGCCTGAATTATTGAAACCAATCTAGATTCTTAGTGGTTAAGGATAACCTTATATTTCAAAAGGTATACAAAATCCAACAAATTTATGTTTAAGAACCATAATGTCATCAGTAGTGTATTAGAGTTTACTTTTACTGTCATTTCCTCTGCAAATGTGTTAACCTAGCACAACTACATATAGAAAGTTTTACTCTGCTCTTAAAGCTGAAATATATGATAAGCAATGGCAGGTGGAAACAAAAGTCTTATCTTGATAAATATATAAAGATAAGCCTTTTATTTCCTCCTGCCTATACAAAAAATTCAGCTTTGATATATACATACATACACACACATATATATAATATAGATATATATACACATACACACACACACAAATATATATATTGACACACAAATATACATAATATATACATTATACAAATTTAATTTTGTAGTTTTAGAGATACAGCATGGAAACAGGCCCTTCTGCCCACTGGGGCCATGCCGACTAGCGATCACCGCACATTAACACTATCCTACACCCACTAGGGTAAATTTTCACATTTACCAAGCCAATTAACCTACAAACCTGTACGTCTTTGGAATGTGGGAGGAAACCGAAGATCTCAGTGAAAACCCGCGCAGGTCTCGGGGAGAACGTACAAACTCCGTACAGACAGCATCTGTTGTCTGGATCGAACCCGGGTCTCCGGCGCTGCATTCGCTGTAACGCAGCAACTCTACCGCTGCGCCACCGTGACCGGCCAAATATATATAATATATATTATATACATATTTGTGTGTGTGTGTGTGTGTGTGTATATATTATGACTCGGTCATAAATGTATACAGGTTGGTCAGTTGATTAGTAAGTTTCCAGATGAGATCAAGATTGCTGCGGTTGTGGACTGTGAGGAAGGCTGTCAAAGTGTACAGCGGAGTATAGATCGGCTGTGGAAATAGACAGAGTAATGGCAGGTGGAGTTTAATCCAAGCAGCTGTGAGGTGTTGCACTTTGGGAGGCCAAACATAAGGAGAATATATGCAATTAATGGTATGACCCTCAACAGCATCGATGTAGAGAGGGCTCTCAGGGTCCAAGTCCATCTGAAAATGTCAATACTAGAGAGAGTGGTAAATAAAGCATCTGGGTTGCTTGCGTTCATGCGTCGGGGCACTGAGCATAAGTCAGGAAGTCATGATACAGTTTGCTAGGACTTTGGTTAGGCTGCATTTGGAGCATTGTGTGCAGTTCTGGTCACCCCATTACAGGAAGGATGTGGAGCCTCTCGAATGGGTGCAGTGGAGGTTGCTGGAAAACTGATGGAAGAATCCACCTGGCAGAATGTGAGAGGGGCAATGTTTAAGGATGATGGGTTGGGCATATGTTTTTTTTACATAGAGGCAGGTGAGTGCCTGGAACATGCTGAAAGGGGAGGTGATCGAACAGATATGTTAGTGGCATTTAAAAAAATAAGCAAGTGGATATGCAGGGAATGGTGGGCTATGGGTTATGTGCAGGTAGATAAGTGATTGTCTTGGCATTATGTTTGGTACGGACATTGTGGGCTGAAGGTCTATGTTCAATGTTCTTCCCGAGCACAGGAATTTGAGTGAATTTGCAAACCGGACAAAATTATAACATCCCCAATTTGGGTTCCCACTGATATTCCCACTCAAACACAATGCAGTGGTCTTTTCCGTTACACTAATTCAGTAAACTACAGGCAATCCTCCAAAGCATTAACAATATGCCACGTACGGCCAGCTTCCATTTATCATTGCCACCCATAGATAGTGGCTCATCATGATGGAAATTCTTTCCCAGTCTTTGTTATGGCGATGCAGAGCATTATTTCTTCAACTGGTGCTACTGTGAACCCTTGCGTAAGATTTCTGAGGCTGAAAACTTTCTTTGGAGATTAAAACTGAATCTGACCTGCAATTATAGACTGCATTTCACAATTCCTCGGATCATGACGACTTTATAACGACTAAAAATACTTTTGCGGTGTGATCACTGCTAAACCATACGGTAAGATCTCACAAACAGCAGTGGGATAAATATCTAGTTATTGACCTGATCTTTCCCTGGAGCGTTCGAGTGTGTCTGTCTTCATTCCTCACCTACCTGCTAAATCCATTCTAACTGTGAGCATATCTAGTCCCTGATCTTGGCTCCAACGTAAGCAAAATGTACTCTGGCCATAAATTTCACAAAGAGACTAAAGGTCGGTTAAAGCAGTGCCCCAGGCTAAATCGGCTGTTAAAGCCATCAAAGGATTTTAATGTGTCTAACATTCAAAAAAAGTTCAAAATGTACGACATCTGAAACGAAGCATACAATTTTGATATTTTTTAGTCATTAAAAAAAACTAAAATATTAAAATACTTACAAAAATGTTTAACGCATTCAGGTTAACACAACTATATCAAAAATGCACATGAGTTGGAAGTCATCCTCTGTTATCCATTGAAATGAATGGAGTCACTGACTCTGTAAGCTGTTCAAGTGCACAGTTTTCCCAGCAGTTATGCTGAGAAACTGCAGGAAGTTAGCATTCTGCTGCTACACTGAACAATAGACAATAGGTGCAGGAGTAGGCCATTCGGCCCTTCGAGCCAGCACCGCCATTTACTGTGATCATGGCTGATCATCCACAATCAGTACCCCGTTCCTGCCTTCTCCCCATATCCCCTGACCACTATCTTTAAGAGCTCTGTCTAAAGGGCCTGTCCCACCAGCATATGACTGCATGCGGCTAGCGTGACCTAACGTGGTCGCTTGAGCCGTACAGCCTCGCGGGGCCGGTCCCACTTCGATCGCTGGAGCCGTATGGAGTTGTGCAGGGCTGGTCCCGACATCGCGCGGGGCTCTGAAAAACTGACACTGTCCAAAAATTCCGCGTGACAACGGCCTGTCGGCCCGCAGCCATATTGAGGCCGTAGGCAGCGCCTCGACGGGCGTACGCAGCGTCTCGACGACGTATGCAGCGTCTTGATGTCGTACGTAGTGTCTTGACGGCGTACGCCTAGCGCGTGCCATTGCGCGATGACGTCACTGCCCGGCGTGCCGTTTCGTGATGACGTAACCGCCCGACGCCGTGCGACGTCCAAATTCAGTCGGCCCGTCTCCTGCCCAGCTGATTGGTGGGTATGATGTCGGGACCAGCCCCGCACAACTCCAGACAGCTCCGCGGTTGGAAGTGGGACCGACCCGGCGAGGCCGTACGCCTCAAGCCACCACATTTGATCGCGCTAGACGTATGCAATCGCATGCTGGTGGGACAGGCCCTTTACTTTCTCTTGAAAGCATCCAGATAATTGGCCTCCACTGCCTTCCGAGGCAGAGAATTTCACATATTCACAACCTTTGGGTGAAAAAGTTTTCCCTCATCTCTGTTCTAAATGGCCGACCCCTTATTCTTAAACTGTGGCCCCTGGTTCCGGACTCCCCCAACATCGGGAACGTGTTTCCTGCCTCGAGCGTGTCCAAACTCTTAATAATCTTACATGTTGACAATAACAAAGCAGGATTACGGTAGGACTGTACAACTGAACAGTACAACTGCAATCTGTTGTGGGAATGTTTGGAATTCATGGCTTCACATTCACTTGTGCAGGAATCCAGAACTTCTGCAGAGTTGCAGTGATGATAACCAAATGGTCTGCAAGTAGCCTGGGCAGTTCTGAGGACATTTCAGGCCAATATGATGTTGGCTTTGACATTAACATTGGACAGAACTATAGTGCCGTGCAATGTTTTATATGCACTTGAGAAGACACGCAAGGGCAGATTTGCCAATCCTTACTGTAAGAAGCTTCCTATGTTTTGTACTGTATTGAGATGGAGTTCCCTATTACCCATGTAATTATCTTGACCTGGACACCCGACCAACAAAAGTCTATTCCTAAAATAGACAAATGAAGCTGGAGTAACTCAGCGGGACAGGCAGCATCTCTGGAGAGAAGGAATGGGCGATGTTTCAACACCCATTCCTTCTCTCCAGAGATGCTGCCTGTCCCACTGTGTTACTCCAGCTTTTTGTGTCTATCTTCGGTTTAAACCAGCATCTGCAGTTCCTTCCTACACGCAAAGTCTATTCTTAATCTGGAGAAGGAACAATAGTCAGGAATGTTACAATCGGTTGAGAAAGCTGAGACACCCCACTGGATGCATGTAAACTGAAATTCACCAGCAAGATTCCCAGCAGGAACCGTGAAACTGCTGGAAAAAGCTGCTCAATTTTTTTTATCTGCTTTTTTCAGTATCTCATTTTTCAGTATCCCCAATCAATAACCATTCTCCTTCTCCCCATATCCCTTGATTCCACTAGCCCCTCTATCTAACACTAAATCCATCCAGTGATTTGGCCTCCACTGCCCTCTGTGGCAAGAAATTCCACAAATTCACAACTCTGGGTGAAAACGTTTTGTCTGACCTCAGCCTTAAATGGCCTCCCCTTTATTCTAAGACTGTGGCTCCTGGTTCTGGACTCGCCCAATATTGGGAACATTTTTCCTGCATTTAGCTTGTCCAGTCCTTTTATAATTTTATATGTTACTATAAGATCACCCCTCGTCCTTCTCAACTCCAGTGAATACAAGCTTAGTCTTTTCAATCTTTCCTCATATGACAGTCCCGCCATCCCAGGGAGTCTATCTGCAATTTAAACCGGCATCTGCTGTTCCTTCCTACACGTTTGGTCTGAGCTCAGCAGCATTGGTGCAGGAGCAGCAATGAGGCAAGTTGTTTCCCAGCTAATGATGAAAGAAACGGACAGATGAAAGAAAGTAAAGGGAAGGGAGGGAAAGAAAGGAGAGAGGAAGGGAGGCACAATGAGGGAAGGATGAGGTGGAATGGATAGAAAGAGAGGAGGAGTGGGAAAAGAGGATTAGGAGTTGGTTGCCTAAAGGCCCATTTTAAATGGGACCCTCCAGCGTTTTGGAAAAACATCATTAATAAGTTGAAAGTTAGATTGGGGATTGGTAAGCAGAAATATAGTTAAAAGGTGGAGGGAAAGTAATTGTTTATTTAATGTAATAATAATGCTAATATACAGTGATCAGGGAGGAAAACAAAGAACAAAGATGTTGAGGCAGGATTATTTAATTTTATAAATTTCGAGTCAATGGTTTTTCACCAGAATGAATTAAGACATTTGTACCCTTACAAATATACTTATTTTCTCAGGAAAATTTAAATAAACACATTATGATTGCAGACATGAACGGACTGGTGTGCATGCATTCAGACAGATAAGACAGCCAAGTTGGTGCCAACAGCATAGGTAAACCAGATAAGCCATTTGATATGGAGGGAGGAACATTGGAGCAAAGCCTGGTTTCTGCATAGTGTCAAGTGCATCAGTGCAGGCTAGAACATACTGCATATGTCTCCAGGATACTGAGAGACCAAGCTGATGAATTCTGCCTGTAAAATATATATTTCACTTCGGAGTCACAAGAACCCGTCCAGCACGCATGCGCGACATTGCGTTCACGCAAGTGAACGCAATGTCGCGCATACGTGCTGGACGCGTGCTGGAGTCAGGCGCTCCCGCTACAGTTTAAAAAGACGGACCGTCTGGTAAGTTTATTCTGAGGTCATTTTTTACGGAAAAGAAGGGTTTTGTTTTGTTTCAACAGGGAGAACATGAACAAAACAAGACTATCCAAGAAATCTGCCCCCCGTTCGACTCCAATGGAGGAGCGTTCCATCAGTGGGGAGCCAGAGGCGTTAGGACCGCTAACCCAGCGATCCGCCATCCCCGACACCGAGCCGAGCCCAGTCCCGCTAGCGCAGCCTGAACAGCGGGCTGGATGTAAAGCAGCACGGAAGAGTAACCGGCCGGTGGTTTCCGATTCTTCGGACGGGGACGTCTCACCGCCCGCTCGGGGCAGAGACAGCCGCCTGAGCCGCATGGAGCGGCTCGTGGAGCGTATGCACCAGCGACTTGCTTCGAGAGGGGCAGTCTCGCAGAGGGAGTTCTGGCACTCCCACCACAGTGCCTCACGCACTGGCCATTGCTTCCCCCTCATCCAAGGGCAGCTTTGCGACCAGGGCTGGGCTGGTCAAGAAGAGAGGTCACTGGCCGAAGATGTCGGGAGTACGCTTGGGGTACAGGACCAGGAAGAGCTGCTGGGTGTGGTAGACCGCTACGTGGCAGCTCCACGTGCAGGATGGCCATTAGAGCCAAAACTGGCGGCCAGCATTAACTACCTGTCCTTCAAGCCCCTACAGGAGCAGATAGTTAATGAGGCCCCAGAGCTGTATTCGCCCCCTGAGAATTGCGCCTCGCCCAGCATGCCGGCTGTCAACAGCCAAATCTGGCGGCACGTTGGGACAAACATCCGAAATCAAGAGCTCAAACGACAGCGGATCCTCAGGCTCCTGACGTCAGCCATCACTTCATATGCTCGTTCTGTGGATGGGACGGAAATGACCACCAATCAGCAGGATACACTCGCACTGCTGTGCAATACCCAGTTTGAAATTAACAACCTCCGCAAGGAGATTATAAGACCTGCCCTCAACCCGAAATTCGCGGGTTTGTGTAAAACGCCGACCACAGAGCCAGAAATCCTGCTCTTCGGCAAAAACCTCTCCAAGAAAGTAAAGGACATGGAGGAGGAGTCCAAAACATTTGGCCTCATGAGGGCAGGCCCCGGGACCAGCAAACCCACTAAACCCAAGCGGCAGTACCCCACCGCGTCCACCAGTCGACGTCTACCCTATGGGACTGGTGAAAGCTTTGGGGTCCGCACATTACCACCGGAAGCCTTTTTTAGGCCAAGGCCCAGAGCGGACCCCATGGAAAATGCGCCACCCCCCAACCAACAGCAACACATCAGACAACACATCAGAAGACTCATCGTCCGACAAAGAAGCAAAAGAAACACCCGTAACCATGGAGGTAGGTGGGTCTGGTTCCTACCAGCATATAGAAAGTGGGGGCTCTATACTAACAGGGGGGAGATTACACCTGTTTGTGCAAGCATGGAAGTCTATCACGTATGACAAGTATATACTCAACAGCATTCGTGGATACAAAATAGAGTTTACTCTAGAAAACTTGCCACCAGTTCAGCATTCACCCCAAAGGATCTTTTCCCTCTCAGTTAAAGAAAAACAAGAGGGACAAGCTGAACTGGTGAGACTAATCACTAAGGGTATCATTGAAAAAACCAAACATGAACCCTTGGAATTTGTCTCTAATATATTCACTAAAACTAAAAAAGATGGTGCATGTCGCATCATCATTGACTTAACTTCACTAAATATGTTTGTTAAGTATGTACATTTCAAAATGGAAACGTTTGTAACTGCCAAACAACTGATTTCCAAAGGATACTTCATGGCAAGCATTGACCTTAAAGATGCTTGCTATTCAGTACCCATTCATAAGGATCATCGCAGATACCTGAAATTTACCTGAATGGGGCAGCTATGGCAGTTTAAAGCTTTGCCTAACGGGTTAACATCAGCCCCAAGATTATTCACCAAGATACTAAAGCCAGCCTTGGCAATATTAAGAAGACAAAAACATATTGTCATGGCATATCTTGATGATATCTTAATAGTAGGCAAAACCATGGAATTGGCTAAATCAGCTGTGTCAGCTACCAAACAATTGTTTGAAACCTTGGGATTTGTCTTACATCCAGATGAATCTAAGTTGAAGCCATCCACAACCATGGACTATTGGGCTTCACAATTAACTCAGTCCACATGTAACTTTGCCAAAGACAAAAACAGCTGAATTGGCACAAACATGTAACAATTTAATGGTCAACGATCGACCAACCATTCGACAAGTGGCGAGAGTAATTGGGAAAATGGTAGCAGCATTTCCAGCTACACAATTTGGACCTTTGCACTATCAAAACTTACAAAGAGAAAAAGTGCAGGCACTAAAATGACATGCAGGTCATTATGATCGTATCATGAAATTACCCACTGAAACAATATCAGAGCTACAGTGGTGGGTAGAGAACATTTGGCATAGTTCCAGCCCTATCATCATCGTTAACCCTACATTAGTTATCCAAACAGATGCCATCGCTCAAGGCTGGGGAGCAACTAATTCCATATCCAGCACAGGTGGTAGATGGACTAACCCAGAGTCATCATTACTACTTACACTGGGCATAAATTATCTAGAAATGTTGGGTGCATTTTATGGATTAAAAGCATATTTAACAAATATGCATCACTTGCATGTTCGGTTACAAATAGATAATACTACGGTGGTGACCTATATTAACCATATGGGCGGCATAAAATCGATATCATGCGACAAATTGGTCAACACAACCTGGCAATGGTGTGTCGACAGACATATTTGGCTATCAGCAACTTACCTACCAGGTAAGCTAAATACAGTGGCAGACACCAGGTCACACAAATTCAATGACAACACCGAATGGATGTTAAATCCCAAAGTATTTGCTAAAACTACAAAGTAATATGGTACGCCAGATATCGATCTATTTGCATCCAGACTAAATCACCAGGTTCCTATGTATGTCACTTGGGAACCAGACCCTGAGGCAGCAGCGGTAGATGCGTTCACGCTGGACTGGGGAAATTTCTTATTTTATGCATTTCCTCCCTTCTGCCTCATCAGTCGGGTGCTACGCAACATACAAATGGACTCTGCTTCAGGTATTTTGATAGTACCCGACTGGCCTACACAGCCATGGTTCCCAGTGCTCCTTGACATGACCTTCGAGACCCCTATGACTTTTCCCAGTAACCCAGAATTGCTAACCCACCCAGTATCTGGCACAAGCCACCCATGCCATGATAAAATCAAACTCCTGGGTTGCAGATTTTGAAAAGGCCATTACTGGGCCTGGGATTGTCAGAAAACACCATCAACACCATGACAGCATCCCACCGTGTATCCACAAGGAAACAGTACTTGTCCAGCATCAAAAAGTGGGAGAAGTACTGCTTGAATACAGGAACCACCCATTCAACCTCAACAGTTACCAATGTACTGGAGTTCCTGGCAGGCCTTCACCACAATGAAGGACTCAGCTACAGCGCCATCAACACAGCCAGAAGTGCTCTGTCTGCCTATTTAATACAGGCACCAGGACAACACGCCATGGGGTCCTACCCGCTGGTGGTCAAACTCATGAGGGGAATATTCAACTCTAACCCCCCTAGGCCTAGGTACACCCATATCTGGGATGTCAGTGTGGTCCTGACATACCTCAGGGGATTGTCACCAGCCAGGTCCCTCACCCTGGAACAATTAACTCTGAAGACGGTCATGCTGATGGAACGTGTCAGCGCAAAGAGTCCAGTCACTTCATCTTTTACGACTGGACAACATGATCATAACTCCAGACCAGGACTCTTTCGTTATCCAGGGGCTGGTCAAACAGATCAGGCCAGAAACATCTAATCCAGTCATGGAATTCCGGGCCTACCCACCAGAACCACGGTTATATGCCATGACCCACCTACTGTACTATATAGACACAACTAAAATCCATCAAGGGAGTGAAAAAGCCTTATGGGTCAGCCACAAGAAACCTTATGGTCGGGTGACGAGCCAAACCATTTCTAGATGGCTCAAGCAGGTGCTGAAAGCTGCTGGCATAAATACTAACATGTACAAATCTCACTCCACCAGGGCAGCATCCACGTCGGCGGCTAAGAGAATGGACGTACCAATAGACCACATCCTGGCTACAGCGGGGTAGTCTGAGGGAAAGAACGTTCCGAACTTTTTATAATAAGCCGTTCCCGCTCTCCCCTCTCTCTCCACCCCCTCTCTCTTCCCTCATTCTTCCCTCTCACCACTCTCTCTCCCCCCCTCCCTCTTCTCTCTCTCCATTCACGCCCCCTCTGTCTCTCCCCTCTGTCTCCTCTCACCCCCTCTCTCTCCCCCCACTGTCTCCCTGTCTCCTTCCCCTCTCTCTCTCTCTCCACCTCCCTTTGAGAGTCTGTCCCTTCGGAACAGAGACTCTCGCGGCAGCGGCGCAACGCTTCCGACGGCTCCGCGTCCCGGGACACTCGCACTGTCCGGAGCGCTCCATGGCCGGAGCTGCAGCGTCAGCCCCGCAAACACTCGACAGCGCCGCAAACACTCGCAAGTCCCCGCTCGCCGCAACTGAACCCACCGCTGGTTCTGCTCCCATCCCTCCCACAGCCCCGGCTCCCCAACACCCGCGGACCATGCAGTTTATCCGAGTTTTGAAATTTTCGTTGATCACAAAATTTCTCACCATTGAGCGTGAGAAATTTCTGATCAGCGTGAGGGCGTGAGGGTTTGCTTGAGGGCGTGAGTCTCACCCTCAAAGCGTGAGAGTTGGCAGCCCTGGTGATAGTCCCAGCTTCAACTACCTCCTCTGGCAGCTCCTTCCACACGCCCACCACCCTTTGTGTGAAATAGTTACCCCCTCAGATTCCTATTCAATCTTTTCCCCTTCACCTTAAATGCCCCCCTGGTCCTCGATTCCCCTACTCTGGTGCTTTACCCGATCTATTCCTCTCATGATTTTATACACCTCTATACGATCACTCCTCATCCTCCTGTGCTGCATGGAATAGAGTCCCAACCTACTCAACCTCTCCCTGTTGCTCACACCCTCTAGACCTGGCAACATCCTCGCAAATCTTCTCCGTACCCTTTCCAGCTTGACTCCATCTTTCCTACGACATGGTGCCCAGAATGGGAACACAATACTCTGAATGCGGCCTCACCAACGTCTTATACAACTGCAACATGACCTCCCAACTTGAAAGTATCTCTCACAGCCGGGCATTTCCAGTGCAGTGGAGTCGCTGGACATTGCCCGCTGATTCAACGTAATCTGGAAGTCACTTCTTGAAGAACAATACTGCAGCTGGAGCGCCCCTCACATGAACGCTCCCCACATGAATGTCCCGTCTCCAGCGGATTTCTTCACACTTTAGTGTGGGCAGTGGGCAGGTGCTGTAGACCTGCACGGGAAGGTAGACTCTCCCACCCCCACGAGTCTCGGGCAGATGGGGCTCGTCAGCCCGGGAAGGCAGTCCATTTAGGAGAGGGAAAACTCTGATTTAAATCCTCCACTGCCATGTGGCCATATCCAGGCATGGAAAAGGCTCCAGGCGTAAATCCGTAGTCGGAGCCCCTAAGGCAGCTCGTCATTGTTTACAACCTTGCTCTGGCAGCCCTTGCGTCAGCACTGGTGCCAAACTGTAACGGCCCTGCTGTTCTTTTGGATGGATCAGTGACGTGGAGAGGGGGGGGACGTGCTGCATGGGCAACAGCCTGTCCTCCATATGATATCGCCCAGGCTTGCATCCGACCAGGATGCATCACCCACGGTCAGTCATGACCGAGAGGGGCCTACTGCTAAGTTTGACACAAACCAAATGATGGAACATTACATGCTTTCATCAATGGCTTGTTGTTCAAGATGGATGGCAAACTATGTACTGGTTGATGGTTGTTTCACTGGCTAAGATGATCCAGAATAGTTCTCTACCCAAATCGGCATTCATTATTGTCATCCAAATTAGTACTTTCCAAAAGTCAGCCCAGGGTCCTCAGGGAGGTGGCTCTAGAAATAGTGGACGCATTGGTGATCATTTTCCAATGTTCAATAGATTCAGGATCAGTTCCCATGGATTGGAGGAGAGCTAATGTTATCCCACTTTTCAAGAAAGGAGCGAGAGAGAAAACGGGGAATTACAGACCAGTTAGCCTGACTTCGGTGGTGGGAAAGATGCTGCAGTCAATTATTAAAGAGGTAATAATGGGGCATTTGGATTGCAGTAAAAGGATTTGTCCAAGTCAACATGGATTTATGAAAGGGAAATCATGCTTGACTAATCTTCTGGAATTTTTTGAGGATGTGACAAGTAAAATGGATGAAAGGGAGCCAGTGGATGTAGTGTATCTAGACTTTCAGAAAGCCTTTGATTAGGTCCCGCACGGGAGACTGGTGACTAAAATTAGAGCACATGGTATTGGGGGTAGGGTGTTGACGTGGATAGAAAATTGGTTGGCAGACCGGAAGCAAAGAGTAGGAGTGAACGGGTCCTTTTCAGAATGGCAGGCAGTGGCGAGTGGAGTGCCGCAAGGCTCAGTGTTGGGGCCGCCACTGTTTACCATATATATTAATGATTTGGAAGAGGGAATTAGGAGCAACACTAGCATGTTTGCGGATGACACAAAACTGGGTGGCAGTGTGAACTGTGAAGAGGATGTTAGGAGGTTGCAGGGTGACCTGGACAGGTTGAGTGAATGGGCAGATGCGTGGCAGATGCAGTATAATATAGATAAATGTGATGTTATCCGCTTTGGTGGCAAAAACAAGGGGGCAGATTATTATCTCAATGTGGTTAGGTTAGGTAAGGGGGAGGTGCAGCGAGACCTGGGTGTCCTTGTACACCGGTCACTGAAAGTTGGCGTGCAGGTACAGCAGGCAGTGAAGAAAGCTAATGGAATGTTGGCCTTCATAACAAGAGGATTTCAGAATAGGAGTAAAGAGGTTCTTCTGCAGTTGAATAGGGCTCTGGTAAGACCACATCTGGAGTATGGTGTACAGTTTTGGTCTACTAATTTGAGGAAGGACATCCTTGTGATCGAGGCCGTGCAGCGTAGGTTCACGAGATTGATCCCTGGGATGGCGGGACTGTCATATGAGGAAAGATTGAAAAGTGAATTGCGGAGGTCGTGAAGTTTGTTCCCAGCTGGTTCTCCAAGCTCCTAGTGTGTTGAAACCGGAGCCACAGAGAGTCACTGCGTGACGGGAGAAGGGGCGACAAGATGACAGGCGTTGAGGTCCCAGTTGCTGTGAGTCCTGGGCGAGGTGGTGCAAAGGATGTTTGGCGTCCGATGGGGCCTTGCACACCAGCCTGTGGGTGAAGTACTCTCTGTGAAGCTCAGCGGGTGTGATACCTGCGAGCACCGGCAGAAGATCCATCAGTGTAGAGCGTAGGCAGCCGGTGATGATCCGCATGGTGTAGTTGAGGATGGCGTCTAGCTTGCGAGTATGAGCGCTGCGGCATCATGCTGGGGCGGTGTACTCAGCGGCGCTATACACGAGTGCAAGAGACTGGTTCAGAGAGTAGATGTCCTGGCGCCCCATGACGATCCAGCCAAGCAACGCAGGAGGTTGTATCCGCGCCGAGACTTTAGCACAGAGAGCTTCAAGGTGTTGCTTGTAGGTCAGGACAGCAGCAGAAAAGGAATAGGTGGCGTTTCTGGTCGAGACCGGGGTCTCAAGAAGGGTCTCAACCCGAAACATCACCTATTCGTTTTCTCCAGAGATGTTCTGCGTTACTCCAGGCTTTTGTGTCGATCTTCAACTAATTTTACTGATGTACTTACAGAATAATTTCTGTGCTACCGTCTGTAAGCCTTCACTCCAAATTAATTTATTTAGGATTTTAAATGCATCATTGCACATGCAATTGGGACCTGTCCATGTGGGCAACTTGGATGTAGTGTCGTTCGTCTGAACTATTCGCAGGGGATAATTTACAGAAGACACAGTTGCATCCTTCACTGTCAATATCTACAGTCCATCCAGAGGCTAATCTGGTTTCTTTGAAGACTCTGCGAGGAGAATGTGCAGTTTTGGTCCCCTAATTAGAGGAAGGACATTCTTGCTATTGAGAGAGTGCAGCGTAGGTTTACAAGGTTAATTCCTGCGATGGCGGTACTGTCATATGCTGAGAGAATGGAGCGGCTGGGCTTGTATACTCTGGAGTTTAGAAGGATGAGAGGGTATCTTATTGAAACATATAAGATTATTAAGGTTTGGACATGCTAGGGACAGGAAACAGGTTCCCGATGTTGGGGGAGTCCAGAACCAGGGGCCACAGTTTAAAAATAAGGGGTCGGCCATTTAGAACGGAGACGAGGAAACACTTTTTCACACAGAGTGTTGTGAGTGTGGAATTCTCTGCCTCGGAGGGGGTTGGAGGCCGGTTCTGGATACTTTCAAGAGAGAGCTAGATAAGGCTCTGAAAGATAGCAGAGTCAGGGAATGTGAGGAGAAGGCAGGAACGGGGTACTGATTATGGATGATCAGCCATGATCACATTGAATGGCCGAATGGCCTACTCCTGCACCTAATGTCTATTGAGACCTGACTGAAATATATAAAATAATTAGAGGCATAGGAAGGATGTAAGAATCAGGACGTGATGATGCAACTCGATAGGGTTTTGTTTAGGCCACTTGTGGAGTGTGTACTTCTGGTCACCTCTTTCCAGGAGGCTTTGAAGGGGTGCAGAGGTTTACCAGAATGATGTGTGATTTAAGAAGGAATGAGCTACAGCGAGAGGCTGGTCAGACTTGAGTTGTTTTCTCAGGAAAGGTGATGGTTGCGGAGAGACCTGATGGAGGCATAGATAGGGTAGACAGTCAGAACCTTTTTCCCCAGAGTCGAAATGCCAAAGACTCGAAGACATAGCTTTAAGGTCAAAAGGACAAAGTTGATAGGAAATGTATGGGGCAAGTTTCTTTACATAGAGAGTGGTTGGTGCGTGGAACATGCTGCTAGGGTGGTGGTTGAAGCAGATATGTTAGTGACATTGAAGAGGCTTTTCGATAGGAACATGATATGCTGGGAACTGAGGCATAGGGACCTTGTGCAGATGATGAGCGACTTAGTTCTTTGATTATCAGTTAATTTGTTGATTCGTCTAGAAATACAGCATGGAAACAGGTCCTTCAGCCCACTCAGTCCATGCCGACCCATTTATATTATTTCTACATTATCCCACTTTCTCATTCACACCCTACACTCAGTGGGCAATTTACAGAGACCAATTAGCCTTCAACCCAAATGTCTGTAGGATGTGGGAGGAAACCGGAGCACCTGGAGGAAACCCACGTGGTCACAGGGAGATAGATGCAAACTCCACACAGCCAGCAGCTGAGATCAGGATCGAACCTGGGTCACTGGTGCTGTAAGGCAGTGGCTCGACCGGCTATGCTACAGTGCCGCCAGCCATTATGTTCAGCAGCGACACTGCGGGTTGAAGGGCCTGTTTCCCATGCTGTGATCAATGTTCTACTGGCTCTGTTTCTCTTCCCACAAATGTGGCCTGGCCTTCTGTGCACTTCCACCAATTTGTGTCGGCGTGTCAGATTGCCAGTATCTACGTTTTAAAAAAAAAAATTTCACTTGAGACACTAAATAGTTTGAGCTTGCATGACTTGGAGTTTAGATGAGTGAGCTGCGATGCTTTTCATACATGCACGATATAAAGGGGCTTGACATGGTATGGTATTGGTGCACAGAGGTACAGTGCAAAGCTTTTGTTTGTGATGGGGTGGTTGTTGGGATATTTTCACTCATGGTGGAGTCTTGACTAAGGGGGTCATAACCATAAGGCTGTTCATTTTAAACTGACGTATGGAGAAATATCTTCTCACAGAATCCCTGGAACATACTTTCCGAACATTTGATGGACGCTGGATCATGAGACAAAAAAAATATATATAAATAAATAAATTGGATAGTTATATGGACGGGAAGGGATTGGAAGGTTATGGTCTGAGCGCAGGTATATGGGACTAGGGGAGAATATGTGTTCGGCACAGACTAGAAGGGTCGAGATGGCCTGTTTCTGTGCTGTAATTGTTATATGGTTATATGGTTATATGGAGACGTATTTGGAGGTGGATGTGGATGAATATGTGATGGATGAGGAGAGAGGGGTCGGGAGAAATGGCAGAGAGAGGAGTTCATACTGACACAGAGCAGTCATGAACATATTAAAAGGTGGGGTTGACATGAAGGGGCCTGATTACCTACCCTGCTATTTCCCTGTGTTTAGTATAGTTTAGATATACAGCGAGTAAACAGGCCCACCGAGCCAGCACAGACCAGTGATCACCGCACACTAACACTATCCTACACATACTGGGGTTAATTTATACAATTATTCGTTTATACCAAGCCAATTAACCTTCAAACCCTGTACGTCTTTGAAGTGTGGGAGGAAACTATTTTAAATAGTAAGTTGTTATGGTCTGAATTTGACTTCCAGGGGTGGAGGGAGATTTAATTGTAGCGGTAATTGTATGGTAAGTACGTAACTGAAAATAAAACAGAATTTGCAAGGCCATAGTGGAAGCAGGACGGCAACATTACTCTTACATAAAGTCAGCCCAGCTCCACAGACCAAAGATAGACTCTACATGCTAGTTACTCAGCGGGACAGGCAGCAACTCTGGAGAGAAGGAATGGGTGACCTTTTGGTGTTTAAGAAGGAACTGCAGATGCTGGAAAGTCTGAGGAAGGGTTTCGACCCGAAACGTTGCCTATTTCCTTCGCTCCATAGATGCTGCTGTACCCGCTGAGTTTCACCAGCAATTTGTGTATCTATAGAGAACTAAGTGTTCTGACATTAATTGGTTGAAAACTGACAAAGATGAAATAATCTACAATTTCTGTAACAGATTGAGGTCACATTATTACAATTAATAAGGTTGCCAACAGTTTGTCAATCCCTGATATTTCTGAGACTTGTGTTTTCAAGCCTTTGCTTCAGTTGTGTAGGATTTAAGGGGCTGTCCCACTTGGGCGACCTAAATGGTGAGTTTAGAAGAGTTTAGGAGAGTTTGAAACAATGACATGTTGAAGACCTCCTTCGACCTCCTTCGACTATGTTGAAGACCAGCTTTGACTAGCTACGACTAGCTACGACTAACTTCGGGAAAATTGGACACTGAATAGTGGAGAGTGAAGACGACCTCCTTCGATCTCATTCGGCCGCCCTTCGACCTCCCTTCGACTACGTTTGACTACCTTCGACTACCCTCGATTACCTACGACCAACATGCCGGCCTACTACGACTAAACCTACGAGTAAAAAAAGCATATTTTTTCCACGGCTACCTTTTTTTACTCGCAGGCATTTTTTAACATATTGAAAAAAACGCCGCGACCTAGCTGAGGCCTCGAGTACACGGAGACCACTCTCGAGCATGAAGGAGAGTTACAAAGACCTCCTACGACCTCGTGTCAACCATGCTGCAAGTATGAGTCGAGGGCAAACTCGCTAGAACTCGCGGATTAGGTTGCCCAAGTGGGACAGGCCCTTTACTGTGTGGAAAGTCAACAGTGGATGCGCAAGTAGGCAGGTTGTAAAAGTTGCCTTGGTCCTGCTGAAGCAGCAGGAGTTAGTCTTGCATATATTAACAGAGGTTTCCACCTGACAGATGTTAAAACAGCTGCACCACAATATCCTGGTGCCAAAATGTATCATATGGTTTTAATTCATGTTCTGCTCAATGTGGAGGGAGTTGATTTTTTTTTCTCCCTGAGGTAGAGCTTGAACCCATAACCTTTTGATTCATGGTCTACACACTGGGCCAAGGCTAAGGGAAAACTGTCAAAACTGATGCTTTAATAAAGTGAATGCACAACACTAGATTCAGCTATGTCAGTATATTACATTAAGGGGAATAGATTAAAACTAGAGAGAGGGTTGTTTAGGCTAGGTGTTAAGAATGGTAACTTCATTTTAAGTTGTCATCTGAGTAAGGCCATAATAGCAATCTCTTCAGACAGCTGGGTATGTAATGAGGGCAGGAGTGCATTTTTTTAAAGTTTTGATGGATAACCTGATGTGGGACAAAACCATCCATCTTATGCAAGTACTGTTATGATGTTTTATAAAAGCAGAAATGTGAGAGCAGATATGTTCATCCACCTGGTCCTTCCATAGAAGTAAATAATGAGCCTTTCATAATATCAAGCCATCAACTTACCTTCAAGATTGCAGTTGATATAAATTAGGTTAATTTTAGCTTGTAGTGTGGAAACAGGCCGTTCGGCCCACCCGGGCCCATGCCAACCCCATTGATCACCAATTCACATTAGTTCCATGCTACTATGCCACTTTCTCCGCCATCTCTAACACACTAGGAACAATTTATAGAGGCTGATTCAACTACAAACCAATAGGTCATTGGGATGTGGGAATAAACCCATGCAGTCACAGGGAGAATGTATAAACTTCACACATACAGTACCTGAGGTCAGGATTGAACCTGGGTCTCTGGCACTGTGATGCTCTACCAGATGTGCTACAGGGCTGCTGTGAGAGACCTTTCAACCTAACCTCTGTTTAATAGACTATAGATAACCCCAGTAACCTCTCACTGCAATAACTAAATGTTACTGCAATGATCCAACAATTTCACTTCCTGACACTCTGCTTTTTGTACTAATCATTCCTTTAAAGGGGCTGTCCCACTTGGGCGACCTAATTGGCGAGTTTAGAAGAGTTTTGAAAAAATGTCATGTTGAAGACCTCCTTCGAATATGTAGTAGACCTCCTTCGACCTCCTTTGACTATGTTGAAGACCAGCTTCGACTAGCTACGAATAACTTCGGGAAAATTGGAGAGTGAAGCCGACCTCCTTCAACCTCCCTTCGACTATGATGAAGACAATCTATGACTACTTTTGACTACCTTTGATTACCCTTGATTACCTACGACTAACATGCCGACCTACTACGACTAAACCTACGAGTAAAAAAGTATCGATTTTTTCCATGGCGACCTTTGTTTCCTCGCGGGCATTTTTCAACATGTTGAAAAATACGTCGGGACCTGGCTGAGGCCTCCAGTACACGGGGACTACTCTTGAGCATGAAGGAGAGTTAAAGGGCCTGTCCCACTTAGGAGACCTCCACCGCGACCTCTGGCGACCTTAAGCGACTGAAGAAAAAACCAAGGTGGCGGTGACCTACGACCTCCTATAAACTTCCACGACTATGTGTATGACATCCTACTACTATGTTGAAGACCTCCCTCAACTATGAAGAAGACCTCCTTCGACTATGTTGAAGACTGGCTTCGACCATATACGTTTTACTCGAGGATGGTCTCTGGCAAATTGGTCCGTGAATGAACACGACCCCCTTCCACCTCAGAGGACCACACCGAAAACCAACAACGACCAGTGACAAGTGTCTACAGCTCCAATGATCACCTGATAAAATGATGTCATGTCTGCATTTTTTTCTCACTAAAAAATGCCCCCCAGATTTTATTTAAAATCATTCTGAACCATGCAAGCAAGGAAGGAACTAGTTTGGAGGATGTTAGTAAACATACAACTACTGCTGTTTGCAGCAGCCCTTTTGCTTCAGCAGCTTTTTAAGAAAGGTAGAAGGGGAAGAGCAAGGGTAAAGAGGAAGCACAAGAAGAGGTCTCAATGGGTGAATGGAGATGATGTGTTGGACTGTCCCAGTACACCAGAAGACTGGAAGAGAGTGGCGCTGGGCTTTGACACAAGATGGAACTTTAAGCACACATGTGGGGCAGTGGATGGCATGCATGCCATTCTTGTCCTTGTCCCTGTACCCCTCATTTTCCTTTCCGTACAGGATGGCACCATTCCTCAAGGTCCCCCTCCTGCTGCCTGGTGAAGGTGTAGGGCATAACCTTCCTCCAGCTCTACCTCACCACCACTGAAGCATCTGCCTCTGATGCTGTGTCAGACACAGGAGAAAGGGCTGCTTTGCTGCCTTCAAATGAGGCAGTGAAGGATGGGGTGGTGGTGGGGACATTTACAACCACCCTGGTCTCCTCCCCTAGGGGTCTCTCATGCTGGGCTACCTCCTCATGCACTATCACCTCCTGGGGCATCTCCTCCTCCTGGGTGGGCAACATCAGCATGGCAGGGTTTTTTTTAGGGTTGTGCCCTCCCTCTGCGCTGCTGCCTTTTTGGTCCCATCTCTAAAACACAAGTCTCCTCTCCAAATAACTCTCCAGCTATGAATGAACATGCGTTGGAGTGACAGAGGTGACGTTCTGCTGTTTAAATTATCATTTTTTTCTAATGACCTTTTTTTCACCCCGGAGCTATTACCTTTGACCACCTACGACTAGCATCACACGACCTACTACGACCAGCTTCGAAAGGCCCACGACTAAAAAAATATTGATTTTTCCCACGGCGACCTATTTTTAGTCGCGGTCAATTTTTGAAAAATACGCCGCAACCTAGCTGAAGCCTCGACTACGCGGAGACTAGTCTCGACCATGAAGGAGAGTGACAAAGACCTCCTACGAACTCATGGCGACCTTGCCGCGACCATGGGGAACTCACCAGAGGTCGCGGAGGAGGTCGCCCAAGTGGGACAGGGGCTTTAGAAAGACCTCCTACGACCTCGTGTCGACCGTGTTGCGAGTATGAGTCAAGGGCAAACTCGCCAGAACTCGCAGACAAGTGGGACAGCCTCATAAAAATTTCCAGGTATCAGATGTAAATTTGCTTCTTGATAGCTTAAGCTTATACACTCTCAATGTAAAGTAATTATCTGGATTTACTCTGGGACCTATTTGTGTTATTTTTCCACTGTCATTATTACAATCATAGACATTGCAAACATTAAAATCTACAGGAACAGAAGCAGAGGCTTGAAAGCTGCCTTTCGTGCATTGATCCAGGAATTATTGTTTGTTCTATACTAACTCACCTATACCAGCCATTGCCCATTCCACTCAAAACCCTCCATCATTTACAGTACCCGAGTTTAGTATTAGTTTAGAGATACAGCGCCGAAACAGGCCCTTCGTCCCAACGTGTTTGCGCCGACCAGTGATCCCCGCACATTAACACCCGAGGGACTATTTTACATTTATACCAAGCCAATTAACTGACAAACCTGTACGTATTTGGAGTGTGGGAGGAAACCAAAGATATTGGAGAAAACCCACCCAGGTCACGGGGGGTACGTACAAACTCCGTACGGACAGCACCTGGAGTCAGGATCGAACCAAGGTCTCTGACGTTGTAAGGCAGCAGCTCTACCGCTGCGCCACCATGCTGCCAATTTTCTCTGGTACCTCAAACACAGTTGGTGAAATCATTCATTGAGGACATTTGTCTTGTCTTGGTCACAGAGGATGATCTCCAATCTTGAGCATTAGAAACCTGGATGAAAGACTGCCGTTTCTCAACAACGAACAATTCAGTCCAGGGTTACGGGCTGCCCCACCTCAGCTCACACATGTGCTTGGGCACAGCTGGAGGTGTTGGCAAACCACAGAATTGCAACATACTCTATATCAGTGTTGCTCTAATAAAGCCACGTCACAGCATTGCCCCACAGGAGGATAAAGTACAAGACTGATCCCAGTCAAAATCACTATTCATTCCATTGCCTTCTTCCCAGAGGCAATTCGGACTGTAAACGCCTATCTCACCAGGGACTAACTCTACTGAACGTTTTTCCTTCCATTATTTATTATGTAAAAGAATAAGTGTGTTATGATTGTGTTTATAATTTGTTTGGTTGTTTTGTTGTTTGTCTTTTGCACAAAAGTCCGCGAGCATTGCCACTTTCATTTCACTGCACATCTCGTATGTGTATGTGGCAAATAAACTTGACTTGACTTGACTTGACTTGACTTGCAGAATCAGGCCATACATTGCCATTCAATCGTGGCTGATCTATGTTTCCCACTTAACCCCATTCTCCTGCCTTCTCCCCATAACCCCTGACACTCGTACTAATCAAGAATCCATCTATCTCTGCCTTAAAAATATGCACTGACTTGGCCTCCACAGCCTTCTGTGGCAAAGAATTCCACAGATTCATCACACTCTGACTAAAGAAATTCCTCCTCATCTCCTTCCTAAAGGAATGTCCTTTTATTCTGAGGCAATTACCGTTGGTCCTAGACTCTCCCACTAGTGGAGACGTCCTCTCCACATCCACACTATCCTGGCTTATCACTGTTCAATGCTTGGAAATCTGGACTAGATACCCATGCCAATACAAATTCTCCCAACACCAATAACAGCAGCATTAAAACAGCACATCTGTGAGAATGAAACAGTAAATGGGACTGATTCTCTGCTCCATTTTCTGTCAGTCATGAAGATTTAAATCTGTCACACAATGTTTTTGTAAATTGGAATTTATGCCAGAATTTCGCTGGCAATCCATACTCATTTCCTCAGAGCAGAGGCAGTTAAGAGGAACCATTTAAATTTGTCATGAATTACATGCAGACCGGGATGGATAAACATTCTGGATTTCCTTCCCCATAGAATTTTAAATAGCAAACCAATAGTTGCATTGTCAACATTACAGAAGCCAGCCTTTACAAACAAAATTCCTGATTAATTACTTGATTTTAAATTCTCCAGGACTTGCGGAGGGAACTTGTGCACCTGCACCAATAGTCCATGCCTTCAGATAGCTTTCTAATGACTTAACAACCATGCTACCACAAACATCTTATCCTGAAGATCCGCAAGATATTGCAGCGAATTGTGGACGCAGCCAAGACCATCACACAAACCAACCTCCCTTCCATTGACTCCACT
Source organism: Leucoraja erinaceus (assembly GCF_028641065.1). NCBI lineage: Eukaryota > Metazoa > Chordata > Chondrichthyes > Rajiformes > Rajidae > Leucoraja > Leucoraja erinaceus. Next base: position 41,683,871 of record NC_073393.1, read on the forward strand.
TATACCTCACGCTGCCGCGACAAGGCCAGTGGCGTAATCAAGGATGAGTCGCACCCCTGGCCATTTCCTCTTCTCCCCTCTCCCATCGGGCAAAAGCTATAGAAGTGTGAAAACGCACACCTCCAGATTCAGGGACAGTTTCTTCCCAGCTGTTATCAGGCAACTGAACCATCCTACCACAACCAGAGAGCAGTGCTGAACTACTATCTACCTCATTGGTGAACCTCGGACTATCTCTGATCAGACTTTACTGGCTTTACCTTGCACTAAATGATATTCCCTTATCATGTATCTATAGACTGTAAAAGGCTCGATTGTAATCATATATTGTCTTTCCACTGACTGGATTGCAGGCAACAAAAGCTTTTCACTGTACCTCAGTACGCGTGACAGTAAACTAAACTGAACTGAAAGTGAATTACTCTAAGAAATATGTTATTCATTAATAATTATTCATTGCACAAGGCACAGATGCACTTAAAGGTATTAGTTGGCACTGTGTCTAAGTATTCTTAGAGGTTTCAAGGTTGTGTGGCTCCTCTTGCATGGGGCGTTTTGCATTATCTGGGCGAGGGGATAAAGAAATATCTGACCCCAAAGCAAATTGGAGGAACAGCATCTCATATTTCGCTTGGTCAGCTTACAGCCCAGTGATATGAATATTGATTTCTCTAACCAGGTAATCCCGGCATTCCCTCTCTCTCCATCTCTCCCCCACCCAAGGGGCACTAGCTTCTTGTTTTCACCCAACAAAGCCTGTTTCCTTTATCATCGTTACTTTTTACATATCTTTCATTCATTGTTCTTTATCTCTCTACATCATCGTCTATATCTCTCGTTTCCATTTTCCCTAACTAGTCTGAAGAAGGGTCTCGACCCAAAACATCACCCATTCCTTCTCTCCAGAGATGCTGCCCGTCCCGCTGAGTTACTCCAGCATTTTGTGTCTATCTTCGGTTTAAACCAGCATCTGCTGTTCCTTCCTACCCAAAGTATTTATTGTGTGGCCTTTCAATAAACCTCAACAGATGTAACGTTGTTGACTCCTTCAAGGAAATCTGGTTTCTTTACAAATGTTCTTGAAATTTCTGCACCAAAACAGGAAGGTCTTGTTGAAACTTTACAAACGATCCAAGTTAGTTTAATTTTTTAGTTTAGAGATACAGCGCGGAAACAGGCCCATCGGCCCACCGGGTCCGCGCCGACCAGCGATCCCCGCACATTAACACTATCCTACACACACCAGGGACAATTATTGCATTTACCAAGCCAATTAACCTACAAACCTGTATGTCTTCAATTACTTTAACACTACCTATTATGCTGTTAGTTAACGACGGAAACCGTGTTTTCCAATTCAGGGAAAACTGGAAACCAGCAGATTCAAGAGTAACGTGCCCTAATCCAGAATCTGCCATGACAACTTCATTCCCAAACCTCATCAGCCAACTCTTTTAGGATTATTGCGAGCTATAGCTTGGTTTCTGGATTAATTGGCACAAAACAGAGTGATGTTAATTTTCAAAAGGGAAAATAGTACAGATGCTGGAAATCTGAAATAAAATGCTCAGCCGGTAAGGTGACATCTGTGGGCAGAGGAGCAGAGCTGATGACGTTTCATCAGCATTGAACAGTCCTGCTTTTAGATCTTAGAGAATTAGTAGAAGCATGATGTTGGAGAGGAGAGAAAAATGAAATTACAATAATTCACATAGCAAGGTGCAAAAAGGACTAAGAATGCGGTAACGGTATAAGTAAGGGATGAGAAGGTGTAAATGCAGAATCATTCTTTAATTACCAGAAGGTGCTGTGAATGTTTGCATCAGCTGGTAATTTGCAGTATTGGGGATTCCCTGGATTACAAATGACCCGTCGCAAATATCCCAACATGCAACTTCTCTCATCGTTTTTAAAGCATTTTTCAAGCTAGGAGTAACAACAATAAAATATTTTGTGTTTTTCTTTAATGACGATACTGTAGTGCGTGGGTCTCAGAATGAGGCAAGTAGTCCGCAGTTTGAGAAGCACTATACTTTATTTCCTCCCGGTTCAGGGGAAGACGAAACCAGGGGAAGATGGCACCCAAACCCTGCCTTTTATACCCTTCGGCTAAGGACCGCCTCCGGACTGCACCACTCCTGTGCCGAGGGGTTCGGCAGTATAATGGGACGACCCTTAGGAGCCGCCACAGGACCCCCCCCCAGAACCAGAGGCACAAAACGCACCGGCGGGCGCACGACCCGGCCGGCCCGCGTGCGGAAGTCAGCAGATCCCGGGGCTTGCGGGGGCGTAGGTGGAGGGACAGGTCGAGGGGCCGGCGGGAGGACAGGTGGAGTGACAGGTGGAGGGAGTCGTGAGGGGGGACGCCCTCGGGGCCGAGGTTGAGCAACCAGCACCGGCTGGTCAATGTCCAGGTGCGCCGGCTTCAAACGGTCAATCGACACGGCCTCCGGCCGGCCCCCCATGTCCAGGACAAAAGTCGACTGCCCGTGTTCCAGCACCCGGAACGGGCCCTCGTACGGCCTCTGAAGTGGCGTCCGGTGGGCATCACGGCGCAGGAAGACGTATGGGCAGACCGTGAGGGCCATTGGCACGTGTGGTCGAAATGTCCCATGGCGGGATGTCGGGACGGGTGCGAGCCTGCCAACTCGCTCGCGAAGGCGTTGAAGGGTGGAGGAGGGCGTTTCCTGATGCTCCGGCGCCGACGGCACGAACTCCCCGGGCACTGTGAGTGTTGACCCGTACACCAGCTCCGCCGATGATGAGGCCAAGTCCTCTTTGGGAGCGGTCCGGATGCCCAGCATGACCCACGGCAACTCGTCCATCCAGTCCGGGCCGGTGAGCCGTGCCTTCAATGCCGCCTTCAGCTGCCGGTGGAACCTCTCCACCAGACCGTTAGCCTGCGGGTGGTAAGCCGTGGTGTGGTGCAGCTGCACCCCCAGCAAGCGAGCCATGGCTGACCACAGCTCGGAGGTGAACTGTGGCCCCCGGTCGGAGGAGATGTGCGCCGGCACCCCGAAGCGAGCAATCCAGTGCGCGGACAACGCACGAGCACACGTAGCCGATGAGGTGTCAGCCAACGGAATGGCCTCCGGCCACCGCGTGAAGCGGTCCACCATGGTCAAAAGGTGGGTGATGCCCCGGGACGGTGGAAGGGGCCCCACAATGTCCACGTGGAGATGGTCGAACCGCCGGTGAGGTAGACCGAACTCCTGGAGAGGTGCGCGGACATGGCGCTGGATCTTTGCTGTCTGGCACGGGATGCAGGTGCGAGCCCAATGGGCAACTTGCTTGCGCAGACTGTGCCACATGAAGCGAGCTGCCACCAGTGCCGTTGTCGTCCGGATTGATGGGTGAGCCAGTCCGTGGATCACCTCGAACACTCTCCGGCGCCAGGTGGCAGGGACGATGGGGCGCGGCTGACCGGACGACACATCGCACAGGATTGTCATACCCCCAGGACCGAGAGGGACATCCTCAAGACGGAGTCCGGAGATGGCAGTCCGGTAGGTGGGCACCTCATCGTCCGTGAGCTGTGCCACCGCCAGAGCAGAATAGTCCAATCCGGGCGCCACCTCGAACACGGCATTTATAGCAGGGCGGGACAATGCGTCGGCCACCCGGTTCTCTTTCCCCTTGACGTAGCGGATGGCTGTGGTGTACTCGGAGATGTAAGCCAACTGCCGCTGCTGACGTGCGGACCAGGGGTCGGAAACCTTCTGCAGAGCGAAAGTGAGCGGCTTATGGTCGGTGTAGGCGGTGAACGGGCGGCCCTCCAGGAAGTAACAAAAATGGCGCACAGCCAGGTACAGAGCCAGGAGCTCACGATCGAACGCACTGTACTTGGTCTGCGCGCGGTTGAGGTGCCGACTGAAGAAGGCCAGAGGCCGCCAAACTCCGCCCGTCAGCTGCTCCAGCACAGCACCAACTGCCGACTCCGAGGCATCCACAGTGAGAGCAGTCGGGGCATCTTCCCACGGGTGCACCAGCAGCACGGCCCGAGCAAGGGCCTCCTTCGCGCCGTCGAAAGCTGCCTCCGCCTCGTGGGTCCACTCAACGCTCTTCTGCTGCCCACCCGCCAGAAGTTGATACAGGGGCCGCATGATGTGGGCCGCGGATGGCACGAAACGATGGTAGAATGCCACCATGCCGACAAATTCCTGCAGGCCGCGCACCGTGCGTGGGCGGGGAAACCGACGGACTGCGTCAACCCTGTCAGGTAGGGGAACTGCGCCTAGCGCAGTCACGCGGTGGCCGAGAAAGTCAATTTCGTTGACCCCAAAACGGCACTTGTCCAGGTTGATGGCCAAACCATGCTCGCTGAGCCGCTGACAGAGCTGTCGAAGGTGAGCGCAGTGTTCCTGCTGCGAGCGGCTGGCCACCAGGATGTCGTCCAGGTACACGAACACGAATTCGAGGTCCCGACAAACCCCGTCCATGAGGCGCTGAAAGGCCTGTGCAGCGTTCTTGAGGCCGAACGGCATCCGAGTAAACTCGTAAAGCCCGAATGGCGTGATGATAGCCGTCTTGGGTACGTCATCCGGGTGAACCGGGACCTGGTTATAACCCCGCACCAGATCCACTTTAGAAAAAAATGTGGCCCCAGCCAAATGGGCCGTGAAGTCCTGGATGTGGGGTACGGGGTATCGATCCGCTGTTGTTGCAGCGTTCAGCCGTCGGTAATCCCCACAAGGTCGCCAGCCCCCGCTTGACTTAGGGACCATGTGGAGTGGGGACGCCCAAGGGCTGCTCGAAGGGCGGACGATCCCCAAGGCCTCCATCGTGCGGAATTCCCGCCGTGCCAGACGCAGTTTATCTGGTGGCAGTCGTCGTGCTCGTGCATGGAGTGGTGGGCCGGTAGTCGGGATATAATGTACAACTCCGTGGCTGGGGGTTGCTGAATGAAACTGCGGAGTGAGAATGTCCGGGAACGCAGCCAAGATTCGTGCGAATCGGGAGTCCACGGACGCCTGTGGCCGCCCCACCGATTGACCCAAGCGCAATGTGATCGGCTCCATTGTAGTGGCGTTGACCAAACGCTGACGCCCGACGTCCACCATGAGGGAATGCGTCCGGAGAAAATCGGCCCCGAGCAATGGTTGGGAGACGTCGGCAACGGTAAAGTTCCATGAAAAATGGCAGGAGCCGAGCACGATGGGAACCATGCGCAGTCCATATGTGCGGATGGGGCTGCCGTTCGCCGTGGTGAGGACGGGCCCCCGCTTACCGGAACGCATCGACCGTGATGCCCCGCAGGTTGAACTGGGCCTCCGCCTGCTGTGACCAGATTAGCGGCCGTGTGGTCCAGAAGCTGGGCAGTTTCACGGAGACCGCGTCCAGAGATAGGGTCGGGCTGGCGTGTGAGGAGGTAGGGCTTTGTTCTGTCTCCATCATGATGCCAATGGAGCGTCGGGGGTCACCAATGTAGTGCGTGGGTCTCAGAATGAGGCAAGTAGTCCGCAGTTTGAGAAGCACTATACTTTATTTCCTCCCGGTTCAGGGGAAGACGAAACCAGGGGAAGATGGCACCCAAACCCTGCCTTTTATACCCTCCGGCTAAGGACCGCCTCCGGACTGCACCACTCCTGTGCCGAGGGGTTCGGCAGTATAATGGGACGACCCTTAGGAGCCGCCACAATACAGTATAAACAGTGTCAGGAGTTATGGAGAGGAGGCAGAATGGGGTTGAGAGGGGGAGATAATGATTGAATGGCAGAATAAACTTGATGGGCCAAATGGCCTCATTCTGCTCCAATCACTTGTTATGAACATGAACTTATATTGTCTTAGTTTAAATATGAGTAGTATTAAAGTTATCAATCAGTGAAATTAAAGAATCATAGCAAATGTATGTAGCATGATACAATATGGGTCACTGTAAAAATGGATGTTTCTGACTTTCAGGGAAATTGGCGGACCACAATTTTCAAGAATGGAACCCTTAACTAAGCTGGAGACTGCCTACATCTGACAATGGGTGAAGACAGATGTAGCACATGAAACAATCTGTATATTGCCCTGGGAAATGATCACAGATCACAGATCATGTCCACCTTGCATTTCCGAAGGTGGAAAATACCACTAAGTCAGACAAGAATGATAATAGACTAAAAATGTTAAACCATGGGAAGAATTTTAAATGTGACAAACAGTGGGTGACACGGTGGCTCAGCGGTAGAGTTGCTGCCTTGCAGCGCTTGCAATGCTGGAGGCCCGGGTTCGATCCCGACTACAGGTGCTGCCTGCATGCACATTCTCCCCAAACAAACTGGTGGAACTCAGCGGGACATGCAGCATCTCCAGAGATGTTACCTGTCCCGTTGAGTTACTCCAGCATTTTGTGTCTATCTTCGATTTAAACCAGCACCTGCAGTTCCTCCCTATGCACTTACATTCTCCCCATGACCGCGTGGATTTTCTCCGTGATCTTCAGTTTCCTCTCACACTCCAAAGACGTGTTGCCTTGTAGATTAATTGGCATGGTATAAATGTAAATTGTCCCTAGTGTGTGTAGGATAGCGTTAATGTGCAGGGATCGCTGGTCGGTGCGGACTCGGTGGGCCAAAGGCCAGTTTCCGCACTGTATCCCTAAACTAAACTAAAAAGTGAAGACACATTTGGAAGCAATGTTCTTTACAAAGTCTGATGAACACCATGCGCCTGGCAGAAAGTCAGAATTGACTCTTAATAGCCCTTCAAAATTGTGTATCAGATAACCCCTGTACTATCACAGCTTTCCAAGGTAACATTATTGAATGAGCAGCTCAGAGAGATGAGCTCAAACCCCACTGCAGCAGCTGACTATTAAAATTTGTTAATTAAAAAAAAATCTGGAGCTAAAATGCTAGCGCGTGTAATGTTGACCAAGAAACAGCCAGGTTCTCATAAATCATTCGGTCCTTCGGAGAATGGAAGATGCCACCCTTATCTGATCTGATCTGCTCTGCTCTACACGATTGCAGGCCCACTGCTCTTTGAGATGATCTCGTAAACCATTTACTTAGGGCCAGATTTTAAATGCTGGCCTTGCAGATGAGAGGCACATATCTAATAAGCTGATAAGTAACGCAACTGAATGTTGATTAATCAGATTTTGTATTCGAAACCTTTGCCGTGAATATGTCAGCTGTGAAATGGACCAGGTTTATCGAAACCCCTGCCAATGGAGTGATGGCATAACAGGGAGGAATGTGTAAGGCAGACATGTATCACATAAGGGTGTCAGCTTGGCAAGTCTTGTGATTTTTAGCAATATGCAGTGTAAATTGTACGAGTGCGGTTTGATTTGAAGTTTTATTTTGGAGCCTCTTTCTCTCAGTTGAATTTTATTTGAATGCCAGGATGAGCACATTACTGGAACATTCTGGAAGCTCGTTGCTACCCCAACCACTTCCCATTTCCATCAATGGGGAAACTGGCGTCTACTAGTCTGTTAAATATCTCCAACATTAAAAGAAAACTGAACCGTATCAGCGGCACGGTGGCGCAGTGATAGAGTTGCTGCCCTTACGTCCCTTACAGCGCCGGAGACCCGGGTTCGATCCCGACGTCTGTACGTTCTCCCCATGACCGCATGGTTTTTCTCCGAGACCTTCACATTCCAAAGATGTACAAGATTATAGGTTAATTGGCTTGGTATAAGTGTAACTTGTCCCTGGTGTGTGCAGGATAGTGTTCATGTGCGGGGATCGCTGGTCGGAATGGACTCGGTGGGCTGAAGGGTCTGTTTCCGTGCTGTATCTCTAACCTTTGTTTTGATTGTAGACTTTAGGAGAGCTCCCCCTCCCCTCACCGCACTCACCATCTACAACACCACAGTCACATCTTCGAGTCTTTTGAGTTCCTGGGAACCATCATCTCCATGGACCTTAAGTGGGGGGCTACCATCGACTCCACAGTCAAAAAGGCACAACAGAGGATGTACTTCCTGCAGCAGCTGAGGCAGCACAATCTGCCACAGGCAATGATGGTCCAATTCTACACGGCCATCGTAGAGTCTGTCCTCACCTTCTCCATCATGGTCTGGTTTGGCTCAGCCACCAAGCACGACACCTGGAGGCTGCAGCGAATCGTCCGATCAGGAGAGAAGGTTATTGACTGCAACCTTCCCTCCATTGACGAACTGTACACTGCAAGGGCCAGGAAGCGAGCGGGCAAGATCATCTCTGACCCCTCTCACCCTGGTCATATCTCTTTGAATCACTTCCCTCTGGAAGGGGACTCCGGATTGTCAAAGCTGCCACAGCCAGATATAGAAACAGTTTTTATCCACTAGTAGCTGCTCTACTCAACAGTTGATCTGGTATTTGTTGGTTCACATTCAGATTCAGATTCAGATTCAGATTCAACTTTAATTGTCATTGTCAGTGTACAGTACAGAGACAACGAAATGCATTTAGCATCTCCCTGGAAGAGCGACATAGCATATGATTTGAATAAATATTTACATTAGCATATATACAGACATATTGTTTTTCCTGTGGGAGGAGTGTCCGGGGCAGTCACCGAGGTACGTTGTTGAGTAGAGTGACAGCCGCCGGAAAGAAGCTGTTCCTCGACCTGCTGGTTCGGCAACGGAGAGACCTGTAGCGCCTCCCGGATGGTAGGAGGGTAAACAGTCCATGGTTGGGGTGAGAGCAGTCCTTGGCGATGCTGAGAGCCCTCCGCAGACAACGCTTGCTTTAGACAGACTCAATGGAGGGGAGCGAGGAACCGGTGATGTGTTGGGTAATTTTCACCACCCTCTGCAAGGCCTTCCGGTCGGAGACAGAGCAGTTGCCATACCATACTGTGATACAGTTGGTAAGGATGCTCTCGATGGTGCAGCGGTAGAAGTTCACCAGGATCTGAGGAGACAGATGGACCTTCTTCAGTCTCCTCAGGAAGAAGAGACGCTGGTGAGCCTTCTTGATCAGAGTTGAGGTATTGTGGGTCCAAGAGAGGTCATCGGAGATGTTAACACCCAGGAACCTGAAGCTAGAAACACGTTCCACCTCCGTCCCGTTAATGTGGATGGGGGTGTGCGTGCCGCCCCTGGACTTCCTGAAGTCTACAATGAGCTCCTTGGTCTTCGTGGAGTTAAGGGCCAGGTTGTTGTCAGCGCACCATGCTGCTAAGTGCTGGACCTCCTCCCTGTAGGCCGACTCATCGTTGTTGCTGATGAGGCCAATCACCGTTGTATCATCTGCATACTTGATGATGGTGTTAGTACCATGTACAGGTGTGCAGTCATAGGTGAAGAGGGAGTAGAGGAGGGGGCTCAGCACACAGCCCTGTGGAACGCCGGTGTTCAGGGTGAGGGTTGAAGAGGTGTGCTTGTCTAACCTAACAGACTGGGGTCTGTTGTTAGAAAGTCCAGTATCCAGTTGCAGATCAATGCTTGATCAATGGTGTTTTACCATTAATGTTTTATTATTATTAATGTTTAGTGTTTTCTGAGTCATTCGTAACTGTCACTGTATGTCATTTTGTTACTTGTGGGCGGAGCACCAAGGCAAATTCCTTGTATGTGAATACTTGGCCAATAAACTTACTTACTTACTTACTTACTTACTTACTTACTTACTTACTTACTTACTTACTTACTTACTTACTTATAGGTGACATTATCTGTCTGATGACAGTAATGGTGAAAACAAACAAGAGGGTTATTCAGAAAAATCACGTACTTCTACACTGCCAGCTATCTTCCCGTAAAGGTGGCAAACATTATATTTTAAACAGGAAGTGGCATAAACAAACATTAAGCACCAAAACTGGCTTTACTTCATGAACTGAGCAAAAATAACCTGGGCTGACCCAATCCATTCCTTCTCTCCAAAGATGCTGCCTGTCCTGCTGAGTTACTCCAGCATTTTGTGCCTTATCCAGATTTAGTTCAGGTTTGTAGTTTGTTAAGTGCTCACATCCAGTGGCTAGATAGATTCAGATTCAGATTCAATTTTAATTGTCATTGTCAGTGTACAATACAGAGACAACGAAATGCATTTAGCATCTCCCTTGAAGAGCGACATAGCAAACGATTTGAATTAAAAAAATAAAAAATAAAAATATAAAAAATAAAAAATAATAATAATAAAAGAAATAAATAATAAGTGTCCGGGGGGGGGGGGTGATTGGCAGTCACCGAGGTACGTTGTTTAGTAGAGTGACAGCGGCCGGAAAGAAGCTGTTCCTCGACCTGCTGGTCCGGCAACGGAGAGACCTGTAGCGCCTCCCGGATGGTAGGAGGGTAAACAGTCCATGGTTGGGGTGAGAGCAGTCCTTGGCGATGCTGAGCGCCCTCCGCAGACAGCGCTTGCTTTGGACAGACTCAATGGAGGGGAGCGTGGAACCGGTGATGCGTTGGGCAATTTTCACCACCCTCTGCAATGCCTTCCGGTCGGAGACAGAGCAGTTGCCATACCATACTGTGATGCAGTTGGTAAGGATGCTCTCGATGGTGCAGCGGTAGAAGTTCACCAGGATCTGAGGAGACAGATGGACCTTCTTCAGTCTTCTCAGGAAGAAGAGACGCTGATGAGCCTTCTTGATCAGAGTAGAGGTATTGTGGGTCCAAGAGAGGTCATCGGAGATGTTGACTCCCAGGAACCTGAAGCTAGAAACACGTTCCACCTCCGTCCCGTTAATGTGGATGGGGGTGTGCGTGCCGCCTCTGGACTTCCTGAAGTCTACAATGAGCTCCTTGGTCTTCTTGGAGTTAAGGGCCAGGTTGTTGTCAGCGCACCATGCTGCTAAGTGCTGGACCTCCTCCCTGTAGGCCAGCTCATCGTTGTTGCTGATGAGGCCAATCATTTAATAGACAAAAATGCTGGAGAAACTCAGCGGGTGAGGCAGCATCTATGGAGCGAAGGAAATAGGCGACGTTTCGGGTCGAGGGTCTCGGGTCAAAAACGTCGCCAATTTCCTTTGCTCCATTGATGCTGCTGCACCCGCTGAGTTTCTACAGCATTTTTGTCTACCTTCGATTTTCCAGCATCTGCAGTTCCTTCTTAAACATCCAGTGGCTAAATTAGTTGACAGACCAAAATAAATTCAGCCTTGTGTTTTCTGCATGATGAAAGCTGCAGGAACGTACGTTGTAATTAAAACACATATAAAAAATGCTAATGACAAAAGAAATGTCAGAAATGCTCCATAATAATCATTTTGAGTCCATCTTCGGTGTAAACCAGTATGTGCAGCTCCTTCCCACACTATTCACATATGTTGATCCCAAGAGGTTCCCCGTTTTACCAAGCAGTGCCAGAATGTTTCATACTTTAGAGGGATGTGATGATTCTAGTAGATTGTGAATTCCTCAAGCATCTGCCTTGAGGACCATTGAGCAAAGTGACATGCTTCACATGTGTCAACTAGATGGTAGCAAAGAATATGCATGGAATATACTGCTGGGTTAGTGTCCTCTAGAGCATTCCCCTGGAACTGTTCCGTGTTAAATTTGAAATGTGGAATGCACTTATGTTCTTTTAAACACTGCAGCTAAGTCTGAAGAATATTTGCTTGGATTCAGGTTTGCATTCTTTTCATCAAATTTTCACCAATGGTTTGAGTGTACTGGAAATACTGACATTTTTATGGGAACGGCAATGGGTTTATAGACTTTCTGGTTCTTCCAGGAAGCTTTCATTCTTTCCTACTCAGTCAAGAGAGGGAGAAAAAAGAGCCACAATTATGTCTAGGAAAACATTCCTGCAGTAACTGTAACCACAGTATGAAACCACACGTCATTAAAAGCACGGCCTGCCAGGTCGATCCTGAGAGGACAGACAGCTCTTTTCATAAAAGAGGTACCCTGCTACAATGGCAGCCGCTGGCTGTGTCTCCCAAACTGCTCGAACTGTGTGTCTAATTGAAAATACACTTCAAGCGCCCCTATCAGTAAATTAACTTGATTAAATAATATCAACATTCATCAGCAAGACAAAGCCTATGCTGTTTGATCGAGAAGGTGCATTACTTTCAAACGCCAGGATAAATCTGGTGTGTGTATTTTTCTTTCATCAGTGAGAAAAATATGAAGACGGAATATTCTATGTCTGAAAATTTTAGGTAAATATTTTCTTTTTGCTGACATGTTGGAGTTTGGAAGTATGCTTGGACACAAAAGAGTGGGGCTGTGCTTTCATGCCGACCCTGTAAATTAGACAATGAAAATATGATTTACAGCGACTCCTGCCAATAGTTGGAGCCGAGAAGGCAAAAAAAAAGTGCAGGAATTTAAAATGCATGAAGGATTTTTGTTTTAAAAAACCTAATATTGTTATGCAGACATGGAATCCTCTAGTGAAACTATTTTAACATCTGTCTGAAAATGGATAATATGTATGTGTATGTGGTTTTGTCCCTTTCTTCCAAAAGTAGCACAAAAAGTGCTTTTATTTCCAAAGGCTTTTTTAAAAAAAGTGAAACTTTAAGGCAAAAGCACTAATGTACATAGAAGATGCAAAACATGGATCTAAGCTGTTGCACTTTGCACCAGATGGGAATCAAGTCAAGTCAAGTCAAGAGAGTTTATTGAATCAGATAATAAAATACTATTGTCTTAAAGGGCCCAAGTCATTTAGTGATTCCTTCTTCATCGAAAAACATTACACGATCACCAACAAAATTACATGGGAGTTAATATTAAAGGCTGATAGCACCAATTGGGAAAGTTTCTTTTCCAGGTTATATTTACTCAATCCAATTTACAGGATAAAGGCAGGAGTAAATGGAACCTGTAAAAGGGCCTGTCCCACTTTCCCGAGTTACTCACAAATTCTCCCGAGTTTTCCCCTTGATTCAAACTCGGAGAATGTCCGTCGCTAGTCCGTAGGAGTCCGTAGATATATCGTAGCGGCTCGTTATGCCAGCCGTAGGTACTCGGGGCATCAGGTAAGTCGGGACATTTTTTCCAGCATGACAAAAAAGCCCACGAGTAAAAAGATAGTCGGGAGGAGAAAAATTGCAACTTTCGTAGATGACAAAAATCTTGATTCATTTTTAAGGTCCTTTCAACACGGCAGAGGACTCGGGAAAGTGGGACTGGCCCTACTCATGACCAGTTTTGAGAATCTAGCATGGACTAGATCTAACCCCTCTTCATAATATATTTTTCCACAATTCTCGGAGAACTTTTTCGACAACTTTTAGAACTTGCATTTCAAGGTTAATGGATATCACTAATTTGAAAATATCTTTGGAACTAGATTTGGTCAAATATTCCTTATCAATAGCAGATAACAGATGCAAAGAATAAACAAATGCTTCAATAACACCTCTCTAATATTACATAAATGCTAAATAATTAATTTCAAACTTGAACTTAAATAACTTGAGTGGTTGTGACTCATATTTTCATCATTTCCAATCCTGAGCACAATTAGATATCCCTTTAGCCCAGAAAGATCTGTCTGCACAATGGAACAAGCATCTCACTATTATAAACTCACAGAGGGATTACAGCACATCATTCCTGGAAGTGTTTTCTTGTTATTAGTTTTGGGTTGAATACAGAACTACTTGTATTTGGATTAATTTATTTTAAATAGACACTGATCGGTTCTGACATGTCGTAGTCCAAAATCAAAGAAAGCTGAAGGATTAAGCTACATTAATCTACATTAAGCTAAACCCCTCCCCGGGTACATTCCCTTGCAACCGCAGGAAATGCTACACTTGCCGCTTTACCTCCCCCCTCAACTCCATCCAAGGACCCAAGCAGTTTTTCCAGGTGAGGCACCCCCTCATCTATTGCATCCGCTGCTCTAGGTGTCAACTGCTCTACATCGGTGAGACCAAGTGCAGGCTTGGCGATCGCTTCGCCGAACACCTCCGCACGGTTCGCATTAACCAACACGATCCCCCGTGGCTCAGCACTTCAACTCCCCCTCCCATTCCGTATCCGACCTTTCTGTCCTGGGCTTCCTCCATGGCCAGATTAAGTCCCACCCCAAATTGGAGGAGCATCACCTCATATTCTGCTTGGGTAGTTTACATCCCTGTAGTATGAACATTGACCTCCAAATTTCAGGTAGTCCTCGCTTTCTCCCTCTTTCCCCTCCCCTTCCGAGCTCTCCCACAGCCACTGCCTCGGCCTCTTCCATTCTTCTTCCCCCCCCCCCCCCCCCCCACCCCCCCCCCCCCACCCCCTCATCAGTCTGAAGAAGGGTCTCGACACAAAACGTCACCTATTCCTTCGCTCCATAGATGCTGCCACTTGCTGAGTTTCTCCAGCATTTTTGTCTACCTTCGATCTTCCAGCATCTGCAGTTCCTTCTTGAACACAAGCTACATTGATTGTAGCTTCTTGATGCCTGAAAATATTTTCACAAGAATGTTTGAACAACTGCTGGCAAAATAGTAACCTCTATTATTAATTTTGCAGATATAAAATAAATTCAGGACTTTTACGAAAAGCAGCAGTTCCCAGCCTTTTGAGTAAGAATGAATCCTCCCACTGAGAGCAACTGTTTTCCTTTTCATTTTTTGTTCCAGCATAAACTATGTGCTATAGCCAATGGTTACACTGTGTTCTTTGCTTTTTTTCCCCCTACACTTTTTAAGTTGCCGGCTGGCTCCCACCTCTATACTTCCATCTCTGAGCATGAAGGTAAAAAAGGATAAATAATCAAAACATTCTTTGCAACTGCTGTGCATGTTTTGGCTAATTCAATATATCAAGAATAATGTGCAGGAAGGAACTGCAGATGCTGGTTTAAAGCGAAGATAGACACAAAAAGCTGGAGTAACTCAGTGGGTCTGACAGCATCTCTGGAGAAAAGTAATAGGTGATGTTTCGGACCGAGACCCTTCTTCAGACTCAATTCAGAGTCAGACTCAGACTTCAGATTCAGAATAAATCTGTATTTGTTGTTTCCAGGTCCATGAGCCAACAACGTTACTGATTAGGACTTTAAAAATCTGATGAGAAAAATTAATATAGGCAGATGACACTAAGATTTAAGTCACATGATTTAAAATTTCATATCCTTCGCAAATCCCGATCAAAACCAGAACCAGGGGCCACAGTCTTAGAATAAAGAGGAGGCAATTTAAGACTGAGGTGGGAAAAAACTTTTTCACCCAGAGAGTTGGGAATTTGTGGAATTCCCTGCCACAGACAGCAGTGGAGGCCAAATCATTGGATGGATTTAAGAAAGAGATAAGGGCCTGTCCCACCAGCATGCGATAGCATGCGTCTAGTGCGACCAAATGTGGTCGCTTGAGGCGTACGGTCTCGCGGGGCCGGTCCCACTTTGATCGGCGGAGGCGTAAGGAGTTGTGCAGGGCTGGTTCTGACATTGCGCGGGGCTCCAAAAATCTTGCACTGTCCGAAAATTCCTCGACGGGCGTACGCAGCGTCTTGTTGTCGTATGCAGCGTCTTGACGGCGTACGCCTAGCACGTGGCGTGCCGTTGCGTGATGACATCACCGCCCGACGACGTGCGACGTCCAAATTCAGTCGGCCCGCCTCCTGCCCAGCTGATTGGTGAGTATGATGTCGGGACCAGCCCTGCACAACTCCATACGCCTCCGCAGTTCGAATTGGGACCGGTCCCGCAAGGCTGTACGCCTCAAGCGACCACGTTTGGTCGCAGTAGATGCATGCAATCGCATGCTGGTGGGACAGGCCCTTTAGATAGAGCTCTTGGGGCTAGTGGAATCAAGGGATATGGGGAGAAGGCAGGCATGGGTTATTGATTGGGGACGATCAGCCATGATCACAATGAATGGCGGTGCTGCCTCGAAGGGCCGAATGACCTCCTCCTGCACCTATTTTTTATGTTTCTATGTTTCTAACCTGAGGAGCATTCAGTTTGCACTTCTTCTATTAGATGTCCCACTAAATAGGATAAATTCCTGTGGATACTGGATTGTTTTGTAAAGAGAAACAGTTCTTGCCTGAAATAGTCAGCAGGACAGGCAGCGTCCATATGGATAGACAGTGATCTGTGTCCTTCTCCACGGAGACTGATGCCATGCAGAGTATTCCAGGACTGTTTGCAATATTGGTTCTGTACCACAAGTTGTCAAAATGAACAACGGTGGGAAAGTGGAAAGAAACAAATATTAAAATGTTGAAATGTGTAGGAAGGAACTGCAGGTGCTGGTTTACACCGCAGATAGACACAAAATGCTGGAGTTACTCAGCGGGACAGGCATCATCTGTGGAGAGAAGGAAGGGGTGGCGTTTCATCTGAGAAAGGTCTCGATCCAAGACATCACCCATTCCCTTCTATCCAGAGATGTTGCCTGTCCCGTTGAGCTACTCCAGCATGTTGTATCTATCTTTGATGCTGATATTCAGATTTTTGGGTTGAAATCTTCATCTAACATCCATGTGCAAAAGGCAGATTTTCTAGTAGCTGGAAAGTTATGTGCAGTTTATAATAGATGGTCAATTTGTTGCTGTTAATATTATGAATTTCATCAGAGAATATAATTATAGC
Organism: Leucoraja erinaceus; assembly: GCF_028641065.1. Classification (NCBI taxonomy): domain Eukaryota; kingdom Metazoa; phylum Chordata; class Chondrichthyes; order Rajiformes; family Rajidae; genus Leucoraja; species Leucoraja erinaceus. Next base: position 41,700,304 of record NC_073393.1, read on the forward strand.
TAATATGCAGTGCGGAAAAATTCCTCGTTTGTTCATTCTCTCTGTTTTCAAAATAACTAGGCACCCTGATGCCCAGTGCAAAACATCCATCATAGTGCTTGGGAATGAAAAGAATGTCAATGTAGCAGATTTTTGAGGGAAGTATGCGTGGATCTCTTAATGTTATGAAACAAATGTATACAGTCAGAATTGGAAACACGTTTTCCTGGGATGATTATTGGACCTCCTCCTCCTTATGTACATTCCAACTGTATCCTCCTCGTTGCTCATCATCCTTCCTACAATGTGTTGGCTAAGTTCCAACTCTAGCCTCTATCATATATCTTGAGAAGAAAATGCCAACTCGCTGCACTGCATTGATACACTTCAGCTTCTGCTCAATCCATGGCCTCACTATTTCTCAGTGACACCGAAATATGAGTTGGGTTGTCGGTCTTCATTTAAAAAGTAAGTGATTGTTTTTCTCTTTAAAAAAGAGTTTTATTTGCAATGTCTATAGTTGATAATGGAAGGAAATCTTGGGTTCAAAGATAGATTAGTTTAGTTTAGTTGAGAGGTACAGTGTGGAAACAGGCCCTTCGTCCCACCGAGTCCGTGCCGACCAATGATCACCCATACTCTAGTTCTATCCCGTACACCGGAGACAATTTACGGAGGCCAATTAACCTACAAACCTGCGCATCTTTGGGATGTGGGAGGAAACCGGAGCACCCGGAGAAAACCCACATGGTCACAGGGAGAATGTGCAAACTCCGTACAGACAGCACCCGTAGTCAGGATCACACCCGGGTCTCTGGCGCTGTGAGGCAGCAACTCTACCGCTGCTCCACTGTTAGCCAGAAACACAAACGCAGACTATAAAACATTTAATGGACATGTAAAAGAGGAAAGGATTAACTTAGGTCAGTGTAGATCTAGATCCCCAGTGAGGCTGGGGAAATTGTACTGAAGAATAAGGAAATGGCATGGAAAACAGATATTTTATGACCATCTTTACAGCACACACCGATAGCTTGTTGGAGATTATTGGGAACATCGAGTTTCTTGGTCTCCTTGTTTGAAGAGGTGAGTTTTATTTGCCATTCTCTACTTATCTGGCAAATATTTCCCTTCCACAGTATTTTGGAAAATTAGTCACGGCATGCACTATAACTTTCCTGGCTCCCCAAAAAATTCACTCCTGTAACCTGAGATCCTGGTGATTTCTCATGGAGTGATTTTAGTTGTAATTTTGCTGAATATTAATATTTCGGTACTCACCGCTGGTGCTTACATTTTAATATCAATTTCTTCCGTAAATATTTGTTCCATATTTCTGTCATTCCACAATTCACATCTGGAAACTGGTCTCTTTCATCTCGTCACAGCTTTTATCACTAACGGGCTTGTCCCAATTCTTTTATATTGTTCACGCTTTTATCTATTTTTCCATCATTTTTATTCTTAAACTTCCCAATGTTCCTTCTTCCTTCTAGTCATATTTTTATTTCCAGGCATTATTTATTTCCATGAGTAAATTTTCATTTAGTTTCAATATTGCTCTGATCTTAATCAAACGCAGAACCATAGCTTTTGATAGTCACTTGCTTAACACGGAGAACTAAAATAAATTGATTTGCAAGGGTCTCTGCATCATGTATGGTCGCACAGTAAAATAAACCCAAAGGAGGATAATATGTCACAGAGGAGCAAACTATATATGTAACACGGTAAAATCAACAAATGGCAATGACAAACTTGGTGAAAGTTTTCTACAGATTATCTATATGCAGGATGCAAATGTGACTGGTGAATGAAAGATGAATGCCCATTCTCAAGATATTTAATTTTAATGATCAGACGAGACCCAGGTCAACGTTTATCCTGGGGGAAGGACACAGCTGAAGCACTGCTTGACTGCACATGCCACATGCTGAGTGCAGATGCAGTGGAATTTGGCAGTACAGATCTGCACGGCAAACGTTAGTATCCAGGATTTAATGCTTTTGCTGTGCTGAAGAGCAGTAGCTCAGAACTCTCCACATAGTAAACATTCAACAACTTAAGGGAGAGTCACTCTGACCTAGAACGTCAGGTGGGTTGTCAAACGGTCTCTTATGGTGGTTTCTTTTCCTTGGTGCCGCCTGATGGGGTTATTTCACCGGCACGTGCAACAGCTTCTACTGGTTGGAGAGCTCTTCATTTTGCAAGTTCCCCAGTCAATGGTATCTGGAGGGAAGGAATGTTCCCTGGGGTTTCACCAGATGTCAGCTTGCAGCTGAGACACGAGGCAAGTGTGGGCGGTGCGACTGACTTTACAGCGAGCTCTGCAGTCCATCTGTCTTTTTTTAATTGTTGTCCCGTTGAATGTATAGTTTGTTGTGGTTTGTATATTGTTTTTAGCTGTGTAGATGTGGGGGGCGGGGACATTTAAATCTCTTCCCTGTACGGGGGGACCTGACCTTTTCCCTGTCGGGTCTCCGTTGTCGTTGGGGCCTAGCACTGTGGAGCGGCCTCCAACCGGAACGACCTGGGGGCTCGGACTCACCACTGGCCGGCTTCGGAGCTTAGAGAGCTGTGGTGGCGAGCGGCTGTGAACTGACACCGGAGCTTGGAGGCTCCAGCCGTAGGCCTGGTGGACGGTGACATCGGGAGCGCGCGGGTCACTAGTGGGAGACCACTTTTCGGAGCTCCCGCAACGCAACTTCTCCTGCCCGAGTTGTGAGGTTGAAAATGACCTGGAGCGGGGCCTTACATCGCCCAGCGCGCCCTTAACGGCCACGGGACTTGCCATCGCCCGCCGGGGGCTTTAACATCGGGAGAACAATGCAACACAGGGGAGAGACAAGACTTTGCCTTCTATCACAGTGAGGAGGAGATTGACTGTGATGGATGTTTGTGTAAATTGTGTTGGTTGTGTGTCTTGGTTCTTTTCTTGTTGTATGACTGCAGAAACCAAATTCAATTGAACTTCATTTGAGGTTCAAATGACAATAAATAATTGTATTGTATTGTATTGTTCACAGATTTTGGCTGATTTATTTCGGTATGCGTAAGGAAAACTGAAAAGGAAACCCATTTGTGGATGGAATTGGACTGACAAGCGATATTGTAATTTTAAGTAGTTGTGGAATGAATAAGCAAAATACAAGTGGCGAGATGTGCAAATCAGATTAGCAATGAATCAGTTTGGTTATAAATGGTTTCTTGTGCATAATGCATCTAGGATGTTTCTCTTAGTTAAAGTCGAGAAGGGTTTATTTCAACATCACATGCTGAACGTACCCATCCCAGAAATGGATGGGCAAGAGATGCAACGAATGGGAGAATCATTTGCATGCAATAGACCAATGGTTCTTAACCTTTTTGGCCTATGTACATGCATACGGAAACAAAATACTGTATGTGGTATGTACCTTTGTTAGGTTCCAAAAAATGGGTTTAACAAATGGATATGCTATTTATGACCCCTTCATGTCCCCCGGTAAAGCTCCAAATGACCCCCCATGGGGGTCCCGACCACCAGGATCTTCTTTTTGCGTATGACTTGCACAGCCTAAAGTTGTAGGACAACTTGTTCTATTTGACCTTACTTGATTGTGCATGACAGGTTGATTGCATTCGTCGAAACAGGGCGGACCACGTGAAGGTTGCAATCTCCCACCCCACCCCCAGGTTAAGAACCACTGATTGACTACTGTCACTGTGCTTTTTGAGGTGCTGAAGATTTCCGCTACACTTTGACAAAGCTCCTACACCACAACTACCTATGCAAGACAAATTCTATAGAATCTACAACTAAAAACCTTCGATAGGCCTTAAGGTAATCTTCGAGGCTATCTCCTTCAGAAAGACTCAAAGGTCTAAGGTTGGTAATGCCCAAAAACAGAGGAGTGGATTGTGATGCAGAATTAACTCCTGCCCATTCAACCCATTGCAAGCAGCAGATCAGGCCATTATTGGGCCTTCTCATTTTAATCATTTCAACATCCAACACACACTAACTGTGCTGTTGCTCCTACCATCTCAGTAGTGTGTCCAAGTTTGTTAGCGGCTAGAAGATGATCAGTTCAGCTAACCAGCATAGATAAGGTCATTCATTATATTACTGATAATCTGCTATAGCATGAGAGATGTGATCCTAAGAAAGTTGGCGATATAGAAAATCACGCAATTAAAAACAACTGTGACAGTGGGAAAAGAGGGCAGGAGTTAGAGACTTTCACACTTGCAATAACAAAGTTATTTTTACGATACGATACAACAGAACTTTATTCATCACAGGAGATTCACCCAGAGAGTTGTGAGTCTGTGGAATTCTCTGCCGCAGAAGGCAGTGCAGGCCGATTCACTGGATGCTTTCAAGAGAGAGTTAGATAGAGCTCTTATAGATAGCGGAGTCAGGGGATAGTGGGAGGCAGGAACGGGGTACTGATTGTGGATGACCAGCCATGATCACAGTGAATGGTGGTACTGGCTCAAAGGGCTGAATGGCTTACTCCTGCACCTGTTGTCTATTGTCCATGTCCATTGAGGGAAATGGATCTGCCAACAGTCATAAAACACAAGGCACATGAAACATGGAATTAAAGTGACGAGTGGAAAGGATTGGGGATGTGCAAATTGGATTGGGGAGGGGGGGGGGGGGGGGGGGGGGTGGGGGGGGGGGGGGGAGTACATAATCTTGTACTTTTAGTACAAGTGTCATAGGTTATGGGGAGAAGGCAGAAGAATGGGGCTAGGATAGTAGGATAGAAAGATAGATTATGATTGAATGGCGGAGTAGACGATGGGCAGAATGGCCTAATTCTACTATCACTTATGACCTGATGACCCTTCTAATCCCCAGTTGTATCCAATCTCCAGCTCGCAATCTCATTTCTTGCAGTATTGTCCAAAAACAATGTTTTTTTTTCAGCTAAGAAAAACCTAAACGCTGTATTTATATTATTTAATAAGATATCTTTGCACAGGTGTCAATAGATGCGATCACTGTCAGTTTCAATGGCCTCCTGTGGCGAATATTACAGCTGTATTCTTAAGAGACAATGGTGCCTGATGACTACGTAAGGTTACACGGAAACAGATTGCTCTTCCAACACTGATCACCAATTTTCTTCCCCAAGACAGCTGTTTTACCGCTTGCCAATGTAACTTTTAAGCGGATGTGCAGTTCCTGATAAAAATCTCGTTATAACACAAATACACCGATTGTGTTATATGTGATTTATGCTATAAAAATACACATCGTAGCACAAGACAGACACAATATGCTGGAGTAACTCAGCGGGTCGGACGGCATCTCTGGAGAAAATGAATGGGTTACATTTTGGGCCAGAAAAAAGTTCTCGACCTGAAATGTCACCTATTCCTTTTCTCAAGAATCAAGAATCTCTGCCTTAAAAATATCCACTGACTTGGCCTCCACAGCCCACAGCCACAGTTCCACACATTAAC